>NC_139955.1:12956801-13091801 GCF_963454915.1 Gymnoscopelus microlampas
TCATTCTTTAAATTCTAGATTTTCACGGTTGACCAGTCGTTTAAAATTGAGCTTCGATTTGATAAGCCTGTCGAGGAAGTCAAGAAGAACGAAAATGAAATTGTTTGGTAAGTTGGTTTCATAGCCTACAGCAGTAGTTCTCAAACCTTTTCATCCCAAGGACCCCCAAAATGATATGTATTTGGCCGCGGACCCCTATCTCAAAATATTTTGTTCCAGGAACAGGAAGAAGCAAAGATTTGAGTTACAAATGTTCGCTTTAAAAATATATATTTTCAATGATTTGCACAAATGTTAAAATCTTTCAAAAATAGCAGATGCGGCACTCGGTGCCGCGCCATGAGCTTGTATATCTGCTATTTTTGTATAGCCAAAGTATAAAAGGTTAAAGTGGTTAACATTATTGTGATGCTATATTAACACATTTTGCTGGGTACCCCCTGGAACCCCCCCAAGGACCCCTGGGGGTCCCCGGACCCCACTTTGAGAACCCAATGGCCTACAGTACAACATTCCCCCTTTGCATAACAACTCTGTGGCAACGCTTTATGATGGGAGAGTGGGTATAGAAACGACTTTGGAATCATTGAGAATGTGTTTCTTATTTGGTGAAGCATATTGGAGAAAGTCCTCATCAAGTCTTGATGTCCAGTGTGTAATTTCCTCTACCCTCTATCCAAGGGCACTCACCACTGCTACCAAAGCTGCTGTCCGAGTTGTTGTTACCAGAGAGGACACTGAAGAGTCCAGGTGAGCACGTCATCAGACATCTTCACATTCAACCCACCCATTCAAATGTATTTTTTCCCCCCAGTTTTTGATTGCCATCAAGAATAGGCTCTATGCACAGCAGCCATAATGGGAAAGAAATTGGGCCTCTTCTTACTTCGTTCACAGGTGTTACGAATGATACTAATGAAGGCTCTGTTCCATTCTGGTCAAACAGGGTCAGGGTGCTGATATTGTGCATGTTGGCTCACTGGAAACACTCTGCTAGACCAGTGGGTCTCAAAGTGTGGACCAGGGACCCTCATGGTTCCTTGAGTGGGTTCTAAATGGCCCCTTAAGGGTGTGTAACTCTGAGAGCGTACAAATGGAACCAAATGGAGGGTAAGGGTGTATAACTCTGAGAGGGTGTGTGAGAGGGTGTCTGAGTGGGTGTGTAACTCTGAGAGCGTACAAATGGAACCAAATGGACCCTTACGGGTCCATTTGGTTCCATTTGTACGCTCTCAGAGTTATGGGGGTCCTTGAAATTGAAACGTTTGAGAACCACTGTGCTGCACTATATGGACCGGAGCCTTCATTAGAATCATTGGTCACACCTGTAAAGGAAGTAAGGAAGAGGCCCGATTTCTTTCTAATATGGCTGCTGTGCATAGAGCCTATTGGTGGCAGTGTGAACAGAACAACAGTCAAAGCCAAGAGCTTTTGACTTCATTCAGCTCACCCACCACCAGGTGGTGTCAACTATCCTATAATATGATGTTAGTTATTGTAGATAATGCAGTATATGATTTATAATACTGTATCAATGAAATGCACATTAACTGTCTGTATTGTTTGTTACACTTTTAATTTCCATTTTATTGTACAGTATGTGTTTCTGTGCCCCTCTACTGAATGTAAAACAGAGTAGCCTATAGCTTGTGATGCTAGAAAAAAATCTGATAAATCTGACCATAAATGTCTAATATAATATCATATAACATAACGTCTTTAAAGTCATGTTTTTGCTGTAAAGAGTCCTATCATTTGGCAGGGCTCAAGTGGACACTATAATGGAGACGTATTTTGTCTACTCTAATGGGACTGCCCTTACCTCTGACGCTGTGCTCAAGATGCTCTCAGAGCCTGAAGCTGTTGCTGTACTGGGTCCGCTTGGCCTCATAGACATTGTAAGTGTGTGTGTTTGTGTGTGTGTGTGTGTGTGTGTGTGTGTGTGTGTGTGTGTGTGTGTGTGTGTGTGTGTGTGTGTGTGTGTGTGTGTGTGTGTGTGTGTGTGTGTGTGTGTGTGTGTGTGTGTGTGTGTGTGTGTGTGTGTGTGTGTGTGTGTGTGCGTGCGTGTGAGTGTGTGTGAGAGAATATCTACAAGCAAGAATATTTACAAGCAAGAATATCTACAAGCTCACAACACGTCGCGATTCAACACGTTGTGAGCTTGTAGATCTGCTATTTTCAAATAGCCTATGTATAAAATAGGGCTAAAGTGGTTAATTCATAGTGGTTTTCATAATATCATAATTTATTTCTGAAAAGTAACGAGTAACTAAAGTTTTCAAATAATTGTAGTGGAGTAAAAGTACAATATTTGCCTGCGAGATGTAGTGGAGTAAACGTATAGAAAATTGGAAATACTGCAGTAAAGTAAAAGTACCTCAAAATTGTTAACTTACTTACTTAAATGCAGTACTTGAGTAAATGTACTTAGTTACTTTACACCACTGCTGGTGAGTGAGCTAGCATGTAAACGCCCTGCCTTCCGTGCCGACATGAACCATCGCTACACTGAATTTGTATATGAACCTGCTAGAGTTCAAAACCAACCCACGCCTAATTCCTTTCCTTTCAATTATTCTGATACTGATTGTGAATTCCGACTGATAACTGTGACTATGTGAATGTGATCGTAGCTTTGATTGTGATTCGTTGTTCCTAGGGGAGCGTGGACGTGGAGAAACCAAAAGCCCTGCAGGACGAGGTCTACGTCCTGCTGGGCCTCATCGGTGGGTGCATCATCTGCTTGTCGGTTCTCACCACATCTCTGCTGTGCACACGCAGAAAGTAAGCAAGGATGTGGGGGGGAGGATAAACAAATAGGCAGCAGATAGATAGATAGATACGGTAGTTGTCAAACCCCATCTCCCACCCAAGCAATTAGAAATGGCCATGGCCGTCCTGGGCTGCAATGCCAGCCTGACGGCGTGTCGCGGGTTTGACTCCCGATCCCGAAGACCTTTGCTGCGTGTCACTCCCCCATCTCACCCCCCATCTGTCAGCCTACTACTGTTATCTATCAACTAGACCATACCCGGTCGACGCATCCGTGGGGGGATATGCGCACATGATCTGGCAACCCGGGAGGCGACATTGTTTGACACATAAACGCTAATAAGAAGCTGAGATTTGATGAAATTGAAAAACGGGCTTCACAGTTAAGTTCAGATGGTAATGGTCAATGGCTGTGTGCAAAATCAGAGCAATTGGTCCAGCCACTGAGGAGAACCGGGTAGCTTCACCTACTCACCTACTCCCACTACAGACAGAGGTTACTAGAATTATAGTAGGATAAAGGCAAAAAGCCCCAAAAATATCTTTAAAAAAAGAAATGGCCATGGCCATCCACGCCTTTATTGCTTCTAGATTGGATTATTGTAATTCTTTCTATAATGGCATTGATCAATCATCTATCAGGCGCCTCCAGCTGGTGCAAAATGCAGCTGCAAGTCTCCTCACCAGCACAACAAAATATGAGTTTTAGCTGCACTTCATTGGCTTCCTAAAGCTTTTAGCAGTGGTGGACAGTAACGGAGTAAATTTACTTTAATACTGTACTTAAGTACAGATTAAAGATCTGTACTTTACTTGAGTATTAGATTTTTGGATACCTATTATGCTTACGCGGGTACATTTCCAAGACAAATATTTAACTTTGGCTGTTTCTTTTTTTCAATTGGCCACACTTCTGCTCTCACACTAGCCGTGTTTCTGGCTTACCCCTCCCCTAAAAGTATTTAGTTCTGGTTCCTCAGTAATTTCTATGTTTAGGTATTTCTGCATGCTTTGTATAATGTAATGGTGCATGCAGTGCAGGTGGTTTCAGAGAGTTACTTTTCAGAGAGTTACTACTACTGAATTTTTGAAACCCTCGAAACCCATGCTTTTTTTTTTTTACAAAAGAAAAAAAGCCTGGGCGAACCATGCAGGAACGATGGTCTTAGGACCTTGTTATCTCCTAACCAATCAGAGTGCAGAGGGACGTCGCTCTAAATTTGGTGACGTCAGCGTGCTCCGTGCACAGGCCGGGGGTGGGGGAAGGGGAGGGGAGGCGGGGACATAGATTGGTGAAGCAATAGGAAGCGCCGCACGAATCCGGGCGGCTGGGTTTGGATCCTCCCTTCAAGACCATCGATTGGGCTCGTTCTTTCAGTCTAGCTGACATGTGACATGGTTGACCCTTAAAGGAGACTACTGTAGCTTGCAGGGGTGACCGGCACATTTGCTGCTGCTGCTCCCAGGCTTTGGAACAGCCTGTCCCTTTTATAGAGATTCGGCCCAGTCCATCGAAGCTTTTAAATCCTTACTTAAGACGTATTTCTTTTCACTTGCTTTTAATGACACCTGAGTCGCACTCTCAAAGTGCTCTAGTGGCTTATCGCTTTAATAGATGTGTGTGTGATAGAGAGATTATGAGAGGCACTGGATCTGTTTCAACTAAATCCAATTCATTCATGTGTCAGCTACCGGAGGAAGCTGAAGGCGGCTAAAGCCATGAACACCGTGGCCATGACAGTGACTGAAAACCAGACGAATGGGCCGGTGGTCCCTGGAACTAACAAGTACAAGTAAGTGGTTTAGTGATGTATGTAAGTGTGTGTGTGTGTGTGTGTGTGTGTGTGTGTGTGTGTGTGTGTGTGTGTGCGCGTGTGCGTGTGCGTGCGTGCGCGTGTTTAACTTGCCATCATTTTGTACTTTATTACTTCATTTTACCATCATTTGATGGTCTATTCAAATGATCGAAACATTTGTTTAAATAAATGATGGATTGTCCTGTCTACATTAAATGTATTGATGGTGTGTGTGTGTGTGTGTGTGTGTGTGTGTGTGTGTGTGTGTGTGTGTGTGTGTGTGTGTGTGTGTGTGTGTGTGTGTGTGTGTGTGTGTGTGTGTGTGTGTGTGTGTGTGTGTGTGTGTGCACTGACAGGGCTAACCCTGTGCTCAACCTCAACATCGACACAGCCACAGATCTGGGATTTGATGAGGAAAACTCTAACACAGACAAAGTCAGGTAGGCCTACAAATAAGCGATGTGTGTGTGAGTGTGAGAGAATATCTACAAGCAAGAATATGATAAAGTAAAGTATTTCCAACTATTTCCAAATCCATCCTACTGATACACAGTGACACGGTGGAGACCTCTGTCTCCATGACAAGCTACAAGATAATTTCGTCCGAGTGGTTTCATGAAGCATGATGTTTGTGTTGTGATGGAACACGGACTGCTCCCTACAGTACTTACGTATTATATGGTGTCCACTTTGCTACAGTTAACCCATTAAGATCGGGAACGCATCTGTGTCATTTTAAGATTTCTATATCGATCTGCTATTCAAAAATAGCAGATCTACAAGCTCATAGCGTGGCACAGAGTGCAGCGCTATGAGCTTGTAGATCTGCTTTTTTTGGAGAAAAATAAATCGTGAAAATGTGTGCAAATCTTTGTATATATATATTTTTAAAGCCAACATTTGTAACTCAAATTTTTGGATTCCCTCTTGACCTGGCGGTAGATTATGAACCGGGCTAATGGGGCCAGTGCCTATAGGGGCCCTTGACTACCAGGGAACCCCTGGGCTACGAGGCCCAGTGACAAATATACTGTAGATTACCACTCAACTATGTGGCCCCTAAGTCTACAGTAGCTACAAGTCCCTTCCTATACAGCAGGGGTTTTCAACTGGTGGTCCGTGGACCGCTGGTGGTCTTTGAAGGTATTGCAGTTAAATTAGTTGATATACAGTAGCATCAATTCAAGATCAGTTTAACCACTCGCACTTTGACCTTGTATACGACGTACATCGACTAAGCCTATTTTAAAATAGCCAATCGACAATTTCTCATGCGTTATGAGCTTCTAGATCTGCTATTTTCAAAACATCTTGAAACTATATGAAAACGTTGGAATAGTTAGTTTGGAAACAATAGTATCTTGTATGGACGTCCCTCCCTGGCACAACATATTTTTAGATGGGGGTCTGCGGTCAACATTATACATACCGTATACATTTTGGGGTCCTTGACATGAAACCGTTTCAGAACCATTGGGCTACAGGCTCCCTGAGAAAAGCCTCAGTAACAGTAACACGGTTGTTCTTTTCCCATCAAGCCTCAACTCTCTGGACTACAACATCGACATGTCTGAGAAGGATAATACACCCCTCACCATGGTGAGTTTACATTTTAATGTGTCAATGCACCGTTAAGCCTGATAGTGGGGCTGTCACGATTACAAATTTAAGTTGACGATTAATTGTCACACAAATAATTGCGATTAACGATTTCATGTGTTGTAAGCTTGTAGATCAGCTATTTTTGCTATTTTTGGAAAATGTATGAAAATGTTTCAACATGGAAACGATTGACCATTATGACGATTATTAAAAATAATTGCGACTATCTCCAATAATTACAATTAGGTGAATATGTAATAATTGTGACAGGCGTACCTGATAGCACATCCGCAAGCTTGCCAAGTATTACAGGGCTTTTTATTTACCAGTGTGTCTCCTCTCGTTGACAGATAATCCAAGAAGAGGATGAGGACCATGAGGAGCCGGGATACATTGAGCCTCTGGGGGCAGCGCTTGCCCAGCGGGGAGCCAAGAAAGCCTCTGGGATGACTCATGTATTTGATAATCCTGCCTTTTCAAATAGTACAACTGACCTGTAACAGTCTGGGCGAGGGGCCGGGGGTGGTTGACACTTGACAGCGGGGCGAGGGTGTGGGGGGGGGTGCAGGCTGACAGTCACTGGAGGACCCCCAGTTTAATATGCACTAGGCGTCTAGGCCAATGACCCCCAGTTTTTTTCTCTTTTTTTTTTTGGAACTCCAATCTACACTGTAAAATCCTCAGTGATTATTTAACTCTGAGAGTGTGCAAATGGTACATTCTCTGAGTTACGATCTCAGAATTACAAACCCATTTGGATCCTCGTTGTGGAAAAAAAACAGCCTTATTTTTTGAATGACAGCCATGTATCATAGCATGGGACGTGAATGGTTTAGAATGGGACCTACTGTATAGGGTTATGAAACACTTGACCAGTCTATAAATGAACGTCAGCAAAGTTCAAGCCATCATTGTTCTATTACAGTAGCACAATTTTCTTTTAGATACGTTGATGTATCCATGCCTTAATTACCATTTAACCACAAGTTGCAAAGATCTCATCTGCTTCAGTTGTTGGCATGGAATGATAGGTTGTGTGTTGTCATGGCCAGTTTATTTAATTAGATCTTTGTAAAAAATACAATTGAGTGTGATGTTTTTGTATAATAATCATTGAAGCACTAAAATGAGCTTGCAAGCTTGAAAAGAGAGCAAAACAACAACTAACAAATGTTATCGTTGCAAAAATGATTCACTGCTCTACTGTATATAAATATAAATGTGTAAGGCAAAGGAATTTGTTATGAGTCTGACATTGTTCATTTTCTTGCAATTTTGTCATGTTATTTTCAATGTCTTCTCGACGAGAAGACATAGCTTTTTAATCGTGTAGATCAGGGGTCTTCAACGTTTTCAGCCCAAGGACCCTCTAGCTGAGAGAGAGATGAAGCAGGGACCCCCTCTATATTGTATAAAATTGTGTTTCAGATTAAACCTTTTTTGTTTACTTTGTCTACTCTTTTTTCCCTCTACACCTATACCTATTTGCTAAAGTTCTCCTCAGAAAAGGGATGTTAGGGTTCAAGTGGTTAAGGTTAAAAAAGAATCATATCACACAAAGATTTGGCGGACCCCCTGTAGTAACTCTGAGGACTCCCTAGGGGTCCCCGACCCCCCGTTGAAGACCCCTGGTGTAGATTATAAAGCAGGGGTCCTCAACAGGCGGACCGCGGTCCGGAAGGCACCTCTCTGTGGACCCTGGGAAAATTATAATTATTAAAATATATATATATTTTTTATTTTTTTTAAATAACTATAACCCTAACCTACCCCTAACCCTAAAACCGAAATAAAGTAAGAAAAAACGGGGGGAAAAGTACCCGAATCCGCGAAAAAATCGCGCGCGCGCCTCGCGCGCCTTATTCAAAAACGGATTTGTGGACCTTCAAGATTTGTTGTTGAGGACCCCTGTTATAAATTATAAATAAACCCTGCTGATTACATACATCTCAAAACTGTTACTGTTACATGAGGAGACGCATGTGTGTATCGAAGTTTCATGGTTGTAGGTCAAACAGGGCATGAGTGGTACCTGTTCAAAGTTGGCATTTTTCAATTGATTGCTACAGCACCACCCTTTGGCCGATGGTTTTGAGTTTTGGGTCCTCGCCGTTTGGCATAGCCCTCTACCATATTGGCGAGTTTTGTAAAAAGCGTATGCACGGTTGGGCCAGAACTGCCAAAACCGGCGGAAGAATAAGAAAGCCAAGAGATGCAATAAGGCTTCGAGAGCCTGATAGGCCTCGAAACCTTAATAAGAAATCTCCCAACTTAATTCCATTTTCTTCTCATTGAGTGTTGAGACCCTTGGCATATATGCTACTGACCACAGTTCACCTTGAGGTCCTGCTCACTGCTGGTCCTATAACTGCATCCTCCATGCCATGTCTGATGTCCTGGGCCAGGGGTTCTCTGCCAAGTCAATGACACTAGCGGAGGCAGCTGACGTATTTGTTATATTCCTCAAATTAAGCGTAGTTTACTTAATATTACACAAATTCTTCCGATTCTGATTTGCCACTGGAGTCCACATTAGTAGTCGGTCATGATTTTCTCTGGGGACATTAAAACCATGATCACTCCAAAACCTGAACAAACTAGCACACCAAAGTCTGAAGTGAAGGCTTGATAAAATAAATATCTACTTATAATAGGCATTTAGCAGACACTCCAGAGCAAAGTGCAAGATCAGAGTAAATGTCACAAACACTAGTTAACAACAACAGGGTAAATGGTCACATAAGTAGGAACCAAATGGACCCTTATGGGTCTGTAACTCTGAGAGTGTACAAATGGAACCAATTTGGTTCTATTTGTAAATTAACATTGATTTTACAATATAAATTGGGGTCCCAGAGATGGAAATGCCATTAAATGGGGGTCCGTAGCCTAATATATGGCAAACTGGGGGTCCTTGATATTTAAATGGTTGAGAATCGCTGCTAGAGCTGTAAAAATCTTATCTTATGGGGCTCCCTGGCTTATCTTTTGAAATGGGGGTTCGCGGGCTAATAAGTGTCAATTTGGGTCCTTGACATGAAAAAGCTTGAGAACCACTAGGGAGCAGACATAAAGCTACAGTACTTGGTCAGATATATGTTACATTTATACAAAGCTCAAGGAAGTGATGTCATTGGGCATCCAGGTGTCAATCAACTCTAGTCAACCCAGCAGGTTCTGAGAGGAGGTGGGACAAAACAAAAAAGCAGGAAGGAGAACAGAAGGAAAACAAAGATGTTTCTAAATTCAATAATCTGGTAAATGTTATCACCAAATTAAGAGCCAGGGATAAATATCAGTGTGGATATATCAGCATGTTTGTGTGTTTAGAGTATTTCTACCATACCCAGCTGACATTAATAACTAGTAGATGGGCTGTGGCTAGTCAACCAACACATTAGCCTGGAGGAGAAGAGAGAGTGTGAGACATTTCAACACGTTTCTGAGTGAGTATGGACACTTTCTGAGAACTGTAATGACATGGATATTTAGTTATAGGATAGGACCTTTACAGCCCTAGAAGGATGTGATACATTTCACTGACACAGGAGGGCATAGGAGTGATCTATGGCTTTGTATATGGAATACATGGAATGTATGTAATATCACAGCCATTCTAGGGCTAGGACCTTTAATAGTGTTGTGGTGTTTGGATAGTGTGCTTCAGGACCTGATACCAAAGCTGTTGCAGTAGAGGTTCTCAGGACTTGTCACTGCTTACCAGAGGATCCAGGTGCACACAGACAGACAGGTGGGGTATTGGGTTATCCAGCACTCAGACAGACAGTTGGGGTACTGGGTTCTTTAGCACACAGACAGCCGGGGTACTGGGTTCTTCATCACACAGACAGTTGGGGTACTGGGTTCTTCAGCACGCAGACAGGTGGGGTACTGGGTTCTTCAGCATACAGACAGACAGGTGGGGTACTGGGTTCTTCAGCATATAGACGGGTGGGTTCTCCAGCTCATCTTGATGGGAAACTGTTTGCAGCAGCTGTCTAAAGTTTTCAGTTCAAAGGAACTGAGAGACAATACTTTCATTGAGGATTTCAAATCAACTCCAACAAGCCTTCAGGACAAAAATAAATGTGGTTTGTGAAGCTAACTGTTTAAGATGTTCATGTTAGAATCATTTAGAAATGAAAGCAGAGTGATTCACTGCTTTTTCCAAAGTAGTGGAAATCGCTGATCTATAAACTCACACCGCATCGCAATACGACATGTTGTGAGCTTGTAGGTCGGCTATTTCCGCTACTTTTAAAAAAACATAATAATTTTAAAGATTAAATATTACCTATTTTGGCCATAGCATATTATGTATTTTAATTATTGATTAATTATTTTAACATTTCTTTGTATATATAATTAATTTGCCATATGCAAATTTTGTCTGCAAAGCCTAAAAGCTAAACATAAATGTAATTTATATATTCCAATGTTCACAGAAAAAAAGACAATTAAATTGTTAATTGCAATTATGTGTATGACAATCGTCAAGTGGAATTTCATGATGGTGACAGACCTAGTCACTGATCTAGGATCTGATCCTTATACTCTTTACTATTGGTTGATTGTAACCGTTGTAAACACCAAACTGTTTTTCTTTCTCCACTCCGTCACTCACAGTGGATGTCTTGACTTCTCACCACCTCAAGCTGAATCCAGACAAGATCGAGCTTCTCTTCTTCCCAGGTAAGTCTTGCCCCACACAGGATCCATAGACAACTCCCTGGTTGCTTCTGTTCAAACGGCCAAGAGCCTTGGTGCGGTCCTGGACAGTCAGCTCTCATTCTAGGCACATATTGCAGGCAACGGTCACTCAATCCTGTAGGTTTACACTCTACAACATTCGAAGGATCAGCCCCTTCCTCACCCAGGAGTCAGCCCAGCTCCTTATCCAGATCTCAGTCATATCAAAACTTTATACTGTAACTCGCTCCTTACTGGCCTCCCGGCATGTGCACTTAAGCCCCAGCAAATAAGGCATGCCTGGTCTTAAACCAGCCAAAGTTTTCCCCCCTTCTGCGCTCCCTCCAATGGCTCCCAGTTACTGCCCGCACAGAGTACAAAACACTGATGCTGGTGTTGCGATGCATTGTGAGCTTGTAGATCTGCTATTTTCACAATGTTTATCTGTGGAAGCGAGTCAAACTAAATGTAATACCTCAACTCCTACAATTTCAAATGCTTATCAGGGTGGGGGTCCCCTGTTCAAATATGATTATTTTGGGGGGTCCCCAGTTCAAATATGATTATTTTGGGATGTTCCCCAGTTCAAATATGATTATTTTGGGGGGTCACGGCCTGAAAAGGTTGAGAACCACTGTACTAACACCCTAGCCTGGAGGTGAAGAGAGTGTGTGAGACCCTTCACATTCTGCTCCATTGATGCTAGCGACTGACCTAGATATGACGACCATGCAGACATACCCTGGTCATTTGTTCTCATGTGTTTGTTACTTAGGCTTGTTTTTCTTGACCACAATATTAACATTTTAATTTAGATGGCATGTTATTTAGACAGATGCTATATGTTCATAACCTGGTTCCCGCCCCCATCTGGCAGAGTCAGGTTAATATGTTCAGTGTTTACCTGGTATCATATAGTTTCAATGTACAGATACAATTGTGTCGCAGATCAAACTTTCTCATAGATTTCATAGATAGCTTGTTTGACAGCACTGTCATCAGTGTTGTGTTGGATTCATGTTAATGTGTATTTTCAGACATTTAACCACTTAAACTCTCAATACTTAGAAAACTTGACCTTTGACTCTGTACTGGGTTCTGTTCATTTTCCCCTCTACACCAAATCTCTGCGATGCATTGTGAGTATGTAGATCAGCTATTTTACGGCTAGTTTCCACTAGAATAGGGATGATATAGGGTTTAAGTGGTTAACCCATTAAAACCGGGAAAGCACCTGTGTCATTTTGGATGTTGCTATGTAGCAGCAGGATGTTTTTTTTATTTTTGGAAAAAATAAATAGAAAGTTTTCTGAAAACATAGGTTAGGATTTAGAAGGCGTTTTTTAAATCGTCCTCGGGTCTAAAAGGGTTCATGTAAAAAAAGAAGTTCCTATCACACAAAGAGTAACTCTGAGGACCACTCTGGCTGCTCTGTCTATGACTGTAGGATCTGATCATCTACTGTTGTAAAAGAGCCCCAGTGAAATTAATGGATTATGAATATCACTGTGTGCATCGGTTTGTGACCTATGACCTTTGTGTTTGACCTCAGTGTGGATCCATTGTTGAGGGAGTGGATCAGGATCCTGATGCAGGGAACTCCACCTTCTATAGACCATGCACACCCAGGTTGAATGCTACCAGAGGGTAAGAATTTAACCCTAGCACCACAAGAATATACCCTGACACCACCCTATATAACACCACACCCTGCCAGAATGTTACCAGAGGGTAAGAATTTAACCCAAACACCACACCCTGCCTGAGTGTTATCAAAGGATAAGACACCACAAAACGACACTATTTGAGATTAAAAACAGGTTCTATACACCCATATTGTTAAATGTAGGGTATGTGAGTTACTTTGGTTAAAATAAGTGTTAAATAGCTCTATATTGTGATAGTACTCATTCCTATAGAGTGTTTGTTCAGTAAAAGGAGTCTCTCCCATGTCTCTCCAGCTCTTTATTAAACAGAACATGCCTTTTCAGTGCTCTCTCCTGATTGGCTTACATTTTGTCACCTACCTGAAAATGCGCTATATTGTTATATATATATATTCTATAAGCTCACAACACATCGCAATGCGACACGTTGTGAGCTTGTAGATCGGCTATTTCCACTACTTTTTAAAAAAAAAGAGAAAATGATTAAATATGGCCTATTTTGGCCATAGTATATTATTTATTTTGATTATTGGTATCATTCATTTCTTTGTATATTTAAGTTATATGCCATATGCAATTTCTGTTTGCAAAGCCTAAAAGCTAAACATAATTTAACGTAATTTATATATTCCAATGTTCACAGAAAAAAGACAATTAAATTGTTAATCACAATTATTTGTAAGACAATTAATCGTCAAGTGGAATTTCATGATAGTCACTGATCTAGGATCTGATCCTTAGGCCTATACTCCTTACTATTGGTTGATTGTAACAGTTGTAAATACTCTGTTTCTCTCTCCACCCCCTGCCACTCAGGTTGAAGAGTGCATCGCTGCATGTCTGGCTGACATCTCACAGTGGATGTCTTCTCTTCTCACCACCTTAAGCTGAACCCAGACAAGACCAAGATTCTCTTCTTCCCAGGTAAGTCCTGCCCCATGTAGGATCTCACTATTTCCATAGACAAACTCCCTGGTGGCGTTGTCCTGGACAGTCTCATTCAAGGCACACATGCAGCGGCCACTTGATCCTGTAGGTTTACACTCTATAACATTCGAAGGATCAGACCCTTCCCTACCCAGGAATCAGCCCAGCTCCTTATCCTGGCTTCAGTCATATCAAAACTTGTAACTCGCTCCTTACTGGCCTCCCGGTATGTGCACTTAAGCCCCATCAAATAAAGCATGCCTGGTCTTCAACTAGCCAAAGTTTTCAGGTCTCCCCCCTTTTCAGCTCCCTCCATTGGCTCCCAGTTGTTGCCTGCACCGAGTACAAAACACTGATGCTGGCCTACAAAGCAACCAAAGTCATAGCCCCCCCCATACCTTCACAAAGCCTGATCCAACCCTGCAACCCCTCCCGCTCACTCAGATTAGCTAACACAGGGAAGCTGTCAGAACCTTCCCTAAAACATCCGGGACAACGCTCCACACGTCCCAGACTCTTCTCCCTTCTGGCTCCCAAACTGTGGAATGAACTCCCCATTGCAGTTAGAACTGCAGACTCACTTCCAATATTCCGTCGTAATCTGAAGATTCACCTCTTCAGACTGAACCTCAGGCCTTAGCACTTCACTCTGTGGGGACCCCCCCCCCCCCCCCCCGCCCCTATAACATTTGAAATGCTTAACGTAACCAATTTCTACCTGTCAATCAACCTGGGAATAATGACGGATGGCTGGGGATCAATACCCCCCCCCCCACATGATTTTGGGGGGGTCCTCAGCTAGTTTAATACCTAATAAAAAGTAAAGAAAGAAAAAGACCCTTACTCCATCAAAATTAATCAACAAACTATACTATAAAAACTGGTCAAACATTGGCCAAATTGGCAAATAATATAAGAGAGAAGCAAACATTTTGAAAATAGCCGATCTACAAGCTCACAACGCCTCAAGTTGCGAGTGTGAGGCGTTGTGAGCTTGTAAATCTGCTATTTTCACAATATTTATCTGTGGAACAGAGTCAAACTAAATGTCATGCCTCAACTCCTACAATTCCAAATGCTTATCAGGGTGGTGGGGTCCCCAGTTCAAATATAATTATTTTGGGCGGTCACGGCCTGAAAAGGTTGAAGTTCCTATCACACAAAGATTTGGTGGACCCCCTGTAGTAACTCTGAGGACCCCTTTGGGTCCAGGACCCCCTGTTGAAGACCCATGGTTTAGACTGATGCTAGGTTCTTGGTTTACCTGTGATCCTAGTGTAGTGTACTGAGGCACTACACTGTCTCACTGCATTCTATGTACTGTATGTGTTTATCTTGCTTAATGTGAGTCGCTCTGGATAAGAGAGTCTGTCACTGATCTAGGATTTGATCCTTACTCCTTCCTATTGGATGATTGTCATCAGTGGAGTGTTCTACCGTGTTACGCTGTATACGTCATATACCGTGCAGATTTTGGGGGGAAAAAGTGTATATTGTCTAGTTTCTACTAACCATTTCATCCATTGAAAACGCGCTAGTGTATACCCACGACCATGCGCATGTGGTCGTGGGTATATGCATTAAATAATTATCATATACCCCCCTCAGTGCAGGCTGTGTGTGCGTGTGTGTGTGTGTGTGTGTGTGTGCGCGCGCACACTTAATGTTACTTGTTAACTTCTTTGAACACAGTTGTACATTAGAGGTGAATTCTGAGTCACTCACAAAGGGCCGTAGTTGACCCAACACACCACAGGTGGACGCTAAACTATAATAACCTTCCCCACCACCCCACAGGCCCCAGTGCGACGCTCTGGCTGCTCTGTCTATGGCTGTAGGATCTGATCGTTATTCTACTGTTGTAAAAGAGCAACAGTGAAATGAATGGATTATAAATATCACTGTGTGCATCGGTTTGTGACCTATGACCTTTGTGTTTGACCTCAGTGTGGATCCATTTTGAGGGAGTTGATCAGGATCCTGATGCAGAGAACTCCACCTTCTATATAGACCATGCACACCCTGGTTGAATGCTACCAGAGGGTAAGAATTTAACCCTAGCACCACCCTAACACCACACCCTGCCTGAGTGTTATCAAAGGACAAGACACCCATTCTTCATCACACAGACAGTTGGGGTACTGGGTTCTTCAGCACACAGACAGGTGGGGTACTGGGTTCTTCAGCATACAGACAGACAGGTGGGGTATGGGTTCTTCAGCATATAGACGGGTGGGTTCTCCAGCTCATCTTGATGGGAAACTGTTTGCAGCAGCTGTCTAAAGTTTTCAGTTCAAAGGAACTGAGAGACAATACTTTCATTGAGGATTTCAAATCAACTCCAACAAGCCTTCAGGACAAAAATAAATGTGGTTTGTGAAGCTAACTGTTTAAGATGTTCATGTTAGAATCATTTAGAAATGAAAGCAGAGTGATTCACTGCTTTTTCCAAAGTAGTGGAAATCGCTGATCTATAAACTCACACCGCATCGCAATGCGACATGTTGTGAGCTTGTAGGTCGGCTATTTCCGCTACTTTTTAAAAAACATAATAATTTTAAAGATTAAATATTACCTATTTTGGCCATAGCATATTATGTATTTCAATTATTGATTAATTATTTTAACATTTCTTTGTATATATAATTAATTTGCCATATGCAAATTTTGTCTGCAAAGCCTAAAAGCTAAACATAAATGTAATTTATATATTCCAATGTTCACAGAAAAAAGACAATTAAATTGTTAATTGCAATTATTTGTATGACAATATTCAAGTGGAATTTCATGATGGTGACAGCCCTAGTCACTGATCTAGGATCTGATCCTTATACTCTTTACTATTGGTTGATTGTAACCGTTGTAAACACCGAACTGTTTTTCTTTCTCCACTCCGTCACTCACAGTGGATGTCTTGACTTCTCACCACCTCAAGCTGAATCCAGACAAGATCGAGCTTCTCTTCTTCCCAGGTAAGTCTTGCCCCACACAGGATCCATAGACAACTCCCTGGTTGCTTCTGTTCAAACGGCCAAGAGCCTTGGTGCGGTCCTGGACAGTCAGCTCTCATTCTAGGCACATATTGCAGGCAACGGTCACTCAATCCTGTAGGTTTACACTCTACAACATTCGAAGGATCAGCCCCTTCCTCACCCAGGAGTCAGCCCAGCTCCTTATCCAGATCTCAGTCATATCAAAACTTTATACTGTAACTCGCTCCTTACTGGCCTCCCGGCATGTGCACTTAAGCCCCAGCAAATAAGGCATGCCTGGTCTTAAACCAGCCAAAGTTTTCCCCCCTTCTGCGCTCCCTCCAATGGCTCCCAGTTACTGCCCGCACAGAGTACAAAACACTGATGCTGGTGTTGCGATGCATTGTGAGCTTGTAGATCTGCTATTTTCACAATGTTTATCTGTGGAAGCGAGTCAAACTAAATGTAATACCTCAACTCCTACAATTTCAAATGCTTATCAGGGTGGGGGTCCCCTGTTCAAATATGATTATTTTGGGGGGTCCCCAGTTCAAATATGATTATTTTGGGATGTTCCCCAGTTCAAATATGATTATTTTGGGGGGTCACGGCCTGAAAAGGTTGAGAACCACTGTACTAACACCCTAGCCTGGAGGTGAAGAGAGTGTGTGAGACCCTTCACATTCTGCTCCATTGATGCTAGCGACTGACCTAGATATGACGACCATGCAGACATACCCTGGTCATTTGTTCTCATGTATTTGTTACTTAGGCTTGTTTTTCTTGATCACAATATTAACATTTTAATTTAGATGGCATGTTATTTAGACAGATGCTATATGTTCATAACCTGGTTCCCGCCCCCATCTGGCAGAGTCAGGTTAATATGTTCAGTGTTTACCTGGTATCATATAGTTTCAATGTACAGATACAATTGTGTCGCAGATCAAACTTTCTCATAGATTTCATAGATAGCTTGTTTGACAGCACTGTCATCAGTGTTGTGTTGGATTCATGTTAATGTGTATTTTCAGACATTTAACCACTTAAACTCTCAATACTTAGAAAACTTGACCTTTGACTCTGTACTGGGTTCTGTTCATTTTCCCCTCTACACCAAATCTCTGCGATGCATTGTGAGTATGTAGATCAGCTATTTTACGGCTAGTTTCCACTAGAATAGGGATGCTATAGGGTTCAAGTGGTTAACCCATTAAAACCGGGAAAGCACCAGTGTCATTTTGGATGTTGCTATGTAGCAGCAGGATGTTTTTTTTATTTTTGGAAAAAATAAATAGAAAGTTTTCTGAAAACATAGGTTAGGATTTGGCGTTTTTTAAATCGTCCTCGGGTCTAAAAGGGTTCATGTAAAAAAAGAAGTTCCTATCACACAAAGAGTAACTCTGAGGACCACTCTGGCTGCTCTGTCTATGACTGTAGGATCTGATCATCTACTGTTGTAAAAGAGCCCCAGTGAAATTAATGGATTATGAATATCACTGTGTGCATCGGTTTGTGACCTATGACCTTTGTGTTTGACCTCAGTGTGGATCCATTGTTGAGGGAGTGGATCAGGATCCTGATGCAGGGAACTCCACCTTCTATAGACCATGCACACCCAGGTTGAATGCTACCAGAGGGTAAGAATTTAACCCTAGCACCACAAGAATATACCCTGACACCACCCTATATAACACCACACCCTGCCAGAATGTTACCAGAGGGTAAGAATTTAACCCAAACACCACACCCTGCCTGAGTGTTATCAAAGGATAAGACACCACAAAACGACACTATTTGAGATTAAAAACAGGTTCTATACACCCATATTGTTAAATGTAGGGTATGTGAGTTACTTTGGTTAAAATAAGTGTTAAATAGCTCTATATTGTGATAGTACTCATTCCTATAGAGTGTTTGTTCAGTAAAAGGAGTCTCTCCCATGTCTCTCCAGCTCTTTATTAAACAGAACATGCCTTTTCAGTGCTCTCTCCTGATTGGCTTACATTTTGTCACCTACCTGAAAATGCGCTATATTGTTATATATATATATTCTATAAGCTCACAACACATCGCAATGCGACACGTTGTGAGCTTGTAGATCGGCTATTTCCACTACTTTTTAAAAAAAAAGAGAAAATGATTAAATATGGCCTATTTTGGCCATAGTATATTATTTATTTTGATTATTGGTATCATTCATTTCTTTGTATATTTAAGTTATATGCCATATGCAATTTCTGTTTGCAAAGCCTAAAAGCTAAACATAATTTAACGTAATTTATATATTCCAATGTTCACAGAAAAAAGACAATTAAATTGTTAATCACAATTATTTGTAAGACAATTAATCGTCAAGTGGAATTTCATGATAATCACTGATCTAGGATCTGATCCTTAGGCCTATACTCCTTACTATTGGTTGATTGTAACAGTTGTAAATACTCTGTTTCTCTCTCCACCCCCTGCCACTCAGGTTGAAGAGTGCATCGCTGCATGTCTGGCTGACATCTCACAGTGGATGTCTTCTCTTCTCACCACCTTAAGCTGAACCCAGACAAGACCAAGGTTCTCTTCTTCCCAGGTAAGTCCTGCCCCATGTAGGATCTCACTATTTCCATAGACAAACTCCCTGGTGGCGTTGTCCTGGACAGTCTCATTCAAGGCACACATGCAGCGGCCACTTGATCCTGTAGGTTTACACTCTATAACATTCGAAGGATCAGACCCTTCCCTACCCAGGAATCAGCCCAGCTCCTTATCCTGGCTTCAGTCATATCAAAACTTGTAACTCGCTCCTTACTGGCCTCCCGGTATGTGCACTTAAGCCCCATCAAATAAAGCATGCCTGGTCTTCAACTAGCCAAAGTTTTCAGGTCTCCCCCCTTTTCAGCTCCCTCCATTGGCTCCCAGTTGTTGCCTGCACCGAGTACAAAACACTGATGCTGGCCTACAAAGCAACCAAAGTCATAGCCCCCCCCCATACCTTCACAAAGCCTGATCCAACCCTGCAACCCCTCCCGCTCACTCAGATTAGCTAACACAGGGAAGCTGTCAGAACCTTCCCTAAAACATCCGGGACAACGCTCCACACGTCCCAGACTCTTCTCCCTTCTGGCTCCCAAACTGTGGAATGAACTCCCCATTGCAGTTAGAACTGCAGACTCACTTCCAATATTCCGTCGTAATCTGAAGATTCACCTCTTCAGACTGAACCTCAGCCCTTAGCACTTCACTCTGTGGGGACCCCCCCCCCCCCCCCCGCCCCTATAACATTTGAAATGCTTAACGTAACCAATTTCTACCTGTCAATCAACCTAGGAATAATGACGGATGGCTGGGGATCAATACCCCCCCCCACATGATTTTGGGGGGGTCCTCAGCTAGTTTAATACCTAATAAAAAGTAAAGAAAGAAAAAGACCCTTACTCCATCAAAATTAATCAACAAACTATACTATAAAAACTGGTCAAACATTGGCCAAATTGGCAAATAATATAAGAAAGAAGCAAACATTTTGAAAATAGCCGATCTACAAGCTCACAACGCCTCAAGTTGCGAGTGTGAGGCGTTGTGAGCTTGTAAATCTGCTATTTTCACAATATTTATCTGTGGAACAGAGTCAAACTAAATGTCATGCCTCAACTCCTACAATTCCAAATGCTTATCAGGGTGGTGGGGTCCCCAGTTCAAACATAATTATTTTGGGCGGTCACGGCCTGAAAAGGTTGAAGTTCCTATCACACAAAGATTTGGTGGACCCCCTGTAGTAACTCTGAGGACCCCCTGTTGAAGACCCATGGTTTAGACTGATGCTAGGTTCTTGGTTTACCTGTGATCCTAGTGTAGTGTACTGAGGCACTACACTGTCTCACTGCATTCTATGTACTGTATGTGTTTATCTTGCTTAATGTGAGTCGCTCTGGATAAGAGAGTCTGTCACTGATCTAGGATTTGATCCTTACTCCTTCCTATTGGATGATTGTCATCAGTGGAGTGTTCTACCGTGTTACGCTGTATACGTCATATACCGTGCAGATTTTGGGGGGAAAAAGTGTATATTGTCTAGTTTCTACTAACCATTTCATCCATTGAAAACGCGCTAGTGTATACCCACGACCATGCGCATGTGGTCGTGGGTATATGCATTAAATAATTATCGTATACCCCCCTCAGTGCAGGCTGTGTGTGTGTGTGTGTGTGTGCGCGCGCACACTTAACACATTGCCTGCCTAAGACGTATATATACGTCATTTAGAAATCAGCTGTTGCCTGCCAATGACGTATATATACGTCTTTGGAAAAAAGGAAAAAAAAAAATTTTTTTTTCAAAAAAAAAATTTTTTTTTTTTTTTTGCATTTTTTTATAATTTCAACCCTTGTCGAATTATGAACAGATTAGGAGCTAAAAATGTTCGAAGATTTGCTGCTCCATTCACTTCAATGTTAAAATTCAAACGGACAAACAATTCACTTTGTTTTTTGGTTTAAAACTACTGCTTTTGAGCTATATTGAAACATCAACCAAACATGTCAACGAGGTCAAAATGACCTCGTTGACATTTGTGAAACCACACCTGAATCTCATCTGTGATTAGAAACCATCTGGGGATCAATCATACTGGAGGAAAAAAATCTGTGGCTACGCGAACAGGTACCAAAAACATGGCAAAACCCTGGCAGGCAACAGCTAAAAATCTGAAAAAACTCTGGCAGGCAATGTGTTAATGTTACTTGTTAACTTCTTTGAACACAGTTGTACATTAGAGGTGAATTCTGAGTCACTCACAAAGGGCCGTAGTTGACCCAACACACCACAGGTGGACGCTAAACTATAATAACCTTCCCCACCACCCCACAGGCCCCAGTGCGACGCTCTGGCTGCTCTGTCTATGGCTGTAGGATCTGATCGTTATTCTACTGTTGTAAAAGAGCAACAGTGAAATGAATGGATTATAAATATCACTGTGTGCATCGGCGACGGTTTGTGACCTATGACCTTTGTGTTTGACCTCAGTGTGGATCCATTTTGAGGGAGTTGATCAGGATCCTGATGCAGAGAACTCCACCTTCTATATTGACCATGCACACCCTGGTTGAATGCTACCAGAGGGTAAGAATTTAACCCTAGCACCACCCTAACACCACACCCTGCCTGAGTGTTATCAAAGGACAAGACACCCATATTATTAATATTATTTTAGTTGCATGTTTAATTGGAAATTATATTAATTAATGTATTATTTACTTTGTTTTTCTGTAATAATTATATCTGCTCTCCTCCCAACAGACACGCGCGCGCGCGCGCACACACACACACTGATGTTTATTCATATGCATTTGTGTCAATAAAGATGTCTTGAAATCAAAACCCATCTTTTCATGGTTTTTGACGACATAGGGTTAGTTAGGTTCATGTTCATGTTTTTTGACAGTATTGTATTACAGTATGTTGTCATGTTACTATGTAGTGTCCTATGACATGAATTTTTTACTATATTGATGGTTATATTGAACATAGCATAGTATAAACATGAGGTTTGAGGTTTTTATGTTGTAACATCTCTCTCTCTCTGTCGTCGTCGTCTCCAGGTGATGACTTCACAGCGGAGTCTGGCATACCGTCATGTGGTTCTAGAACGGCGGATGGCTCCATCTTGCCCCCCTGCCCACCCATCACCCCCCACCTGCCCGCCCGCCCATCCCCCCCAGGCCTGGAGCAGAGTGTTTGCTGTCATCCTGTACGCCGAGTTCCTGAAAGAGCTGGCGGCCAGGAGCACAGCGTAGTGCCGGACCACTCATCGCTTCAACCCCAAATTTCACTGTTCTGGGGGGAACGTTCACCAGAAATAGCTGATGTCCAAGCTCGTGACGCGTTGTGAGCTTGGAGATCAGCTATTTCTGACAAAGAGATTTGGTGTAGTACAGTACAGTTGCAACTCAGATCCGTTTCACTGTGTATATCGAGGGTTTAAGTGGTTAACCTGGTATTCTCCTGGTGTAATCACTGACAGGTTGGATCTGTCAGTGCCAGCAGTACTAGAGGTACTGTGTCAAAGAAACATTGCCAGGATGGATAAACTAGCTGTCTTGGGAATTGAAAAAGATAGTAGACCCGTAGGAGCCAGATTGCTCAAATAGAGCAATCTGGAGCAATTACTCCCGCAGAGACATCACATTTCTCTTTTGGGCCTAGAGTCCCAAAAGAGAAATTTGATGTCTCCCCGGAATCATACGAGGAAGTAAAATGTATAATAAGCAAGAAAGGAAACATGGCAGCAATAAATGGATCCAGGGAGAAAGCGTGGCAAAGTATTGCCGACAAATTAAATGCACAAGTCGTCCAAAAACATATACAATGTATATGCAAGTTCATAAATATATAATTCAGTTAGGCTTAAACATGAGGAATGTATGGTGAATATTGGAATTATCGCCTACTAATCTACAATGCGATAGCCTATTATATGCGCCATGCATCCAACCAATATGTCTGAGTCTGTGCTCAGGAATGTGTCAAAAACTAAAAAATCTCCGTGAATTCAAAGCTTCATGGAGTGTGTAATTGATAGAAAATAAGTATTTCTTGGGTGAACTATTCTTTAAAGTGTCTTGTTCAAGGACACTTTGACACATTGCTGAGGCCTGGGATCGAACCTGAGATTTTCGGCGTGACAGGCAGGCTCTCTAACCATTCAGCTATGGCCACATCATCAGCAGTGATTCTAAGGCAGTTCTACTCTGTAACAGTAAAGGGGTTTCAGGGAAAACCAGCAAAATGAGGAATGATATAATAAAAGACTGTCTTGCTAATAAAGCGTCATGTCTCTCATTTTCTACAATGTATTTGACCAAATTAATTAAAGCCATTTGGCTCATGCACTTTACAAGTGCGCTTATTGTCAGCAACAGCCAAGAACACAGGAGTCTATCCCTATTACAGCACTAGACCCCAGGGAGACAGACACATGCTGATTTGCCATTTCCAGGATTTGATTTACAGGATTTGAGTCTTGAGTCCCAAGACTCAAGACCCAAAAGAGTCTTGAGTCGAACGCATTAGATCCAAGTAGACATCAAATTTCTCTTTTGGGCCTTAAGTCCCAAGACTCAAAGGCCCAAAAGAGAATTTTGATGTCTACTTGGATCTAATGCGTTCGCAGGAGTAATTGGTTCGACTCAAGACTCTACTCTATTGGGTCTTGAGTCGAACCAATTGCTTAATATTTTGGACACAGCTGGTTTCTGCCCGACAGCACAGATATACAGTAGGCCTACTACTGTCAGGACTTGACTGTGACAAACATATTTCCCTGTGTGATTATGAATATGTAGGGGAAGAAAACTGATTATTTGTATTGATAATTTATCATTTGTATATAAACGCAATGAGATTATTCTAATGATGCTTAATTTCTAAATCTATTATTTTGTGACAGTGTGAATACCAGACTGGTACATTTTTGTATTTAACTGAATAAATTGTTCAGTTTGATTACAAATCATATTTATAGCCTTATACAGTTTCCATACTGTTAGCTGATACATAAAGATGTTCCCTTAATTGTGTCTTGTGTCTCTTTGTGATTACAGTTGGTTGATGACCAATTATTGTCATGTTTAATTCTTGGTTATTACTCCATCAATTGTTCTGTTTTTGTTGCTTAATCATTTTAAATAACGGTCACCTTATTTTAACTGAAGCGTTTGTTGTTCCCTTCAGATTGTTGTGTTGACATCCGTCACATCTTAAATAAACAGCTTTTAAAAAGAAGTTTTGTGTATGTGTGTTTGGGGTATGTTTGATTGAGTGTTTAACCCTCTTTTTGGACGCCATCTAGTGTCCATCAGCAGACACTACATCTGAGGATATGGGTGTAAAATGTATTTCAGATCTCCCGGTGGAAAAGTGACGCATGTGCTTACTCTCTATTGATTTTATCCCACTGTTAGGGTTGTTTTATATATATTTGTTTAAGACTTACAGTAGGCTGCCATGTCCCACTGGAATATTCATGATCCAGGGGTCATGAGTTCAAATCCCACTGGTGTCTTTACTGTGATGCTTTCCTTTGCAGACTGGCTTCCAGAAGATCAAGTGAAAACCACCAGGAAGGCTGTATTTGTCATCCAACTGCTTAGCTCAATGGTTTGAGATGCAGTAGAGCGTCTGTCCAATAACATGACTTGACTGGGTTCGATTCCCACTCGAGTCAAGTGTCACCGGGGACACACTTGACTCGAGTGGGGGGACACTTGACTCGAGTGGGAATCAAACCCACTCAAGTCAGGTCGAGTCATGTTATTGGACAGACGCTCTACCAGTTGAGCTATGCTGTTGGCTGAAAATTACAGGTTTCCTAGTGGTTTTAACTTTTTTTCTAGAATTAACTTGTTTTTCTAGAAGTTAGTCGGCAAAGGGAAGCATCACTAAGGATACCAGTCAATTTATCCGTTGCCCAAAGTTACCGGGGACACTTGACTCGAGGTGGAATCGAACCCAGTCAAGTCATGTTATTGGACAGACGCTCTACTGCATCTCAACCCATTGAGCTAAGCAGTTGGATGACAAATACAGCCTTCCTGGTGGTTTTCACTTGATCTTCTGGAAGCCAGTCTGCAAAGGAAAGCATCACAGTAAAGACACCAGTGGGATTTGAACTCATGACCCCTGGATCATGAATACTGCATCTCAACCCATTGAGCTAACTGTTGGCCAAGAAATACAGCCTTCCTGGTGCTTTGACTTGAACAACAAACAAGACAAATAACTTAAATAAATGTGTTACTTTTCACATTGGGGTCCACTGCCCAAATACATATCAATTTGGGGGGTTGACAACAAAAGGTTTTAGAACCACAGATTTCAAGGAAACAGCTGTAGGTGTAGGTAAATGGATAGAGTCACTGACTAGTGAGCCGCCCGCAGGTAACAGGTTCAAGGCTCAGCCACAGCAGCAAGTCAGGATGTCAAATCGTATTATTAGGAGTGGAATGGTTGTGTTTTTTCACCCCAACTGCACAGGACAGCAGTTTTATATCTGTTTACATGTACGTGATTTTCAGTGATGGAGACAAACCACACAGACGTTCACTGTACTTTAGTACATTTTGTAAATTTATGACTGAGTAGAGTATAGCCTGACTTAAACAAACAAATAACAACAAACCGCACAGACGTTCACTGTACTTTAGTACATTTTGTAAATTTATGACTCTGAGTAGAGTATAGCCTGACTTAAACAAACAAATAACAACTTAGTATAGTCAAGACTTTTTTTTACACAACTTACATTTTGTAAAGCTTGACTCTGACTCAGTATAGTCAGACTTTTGCTTCCTTTCATTTTCTTACATGATGTTAATCAGAGTGCCATAGCTGAGTGGTTAGTGGGCCTGTCTGGTGAACGAAAGGTCCTGGATGTCCTGGATACGATTCCAGGTCAGGTCAACAATGTGGCAATCTTAGAGTGATTTGAGGCTGTTAGTTATTAAAGTGCAGAGGACACATTTCACGTATGTGCCTACCATTGTGTCACTACCGAAACGGAAAAAAAATGACTAAGTCCAGAGCTCGATGAATGTTAGGGACCAAAAAAAAAGTCACTACCAATCAACTTTAAATTGCCTGAAACGTACTCCTAACAGGTTTTTGGGGGAACAATTTTTTTTTCGTTTCGGTAGTGTCACTACCGAAACCGATGATGACTCAAGCGCGATTTGATAAGTTAATCCTTAACTTTATCATTCAAGGATTGCATCCACTTCATACTGTGGAGAGACCAGAATACAAGGAGTTATTCAGTCAGATTTTGCCCACCAGGCATTTGATGTCAAGGAGATCATTGGGAAGAATGCTTGATGATGTGCACATATCCATGAAAAGCACACTGTCTGAGACTTTGTCCAAACTGAACTATGTGTGTACCACAGCAGATGCGTGGTCAGCTAATAACCGAAGCTTCCTCGGGGTGACTGTCCACTGGATTAACAAAGACACTTTAAGCATCTGCTCTGGAGCATTAGCCTGTCGCAGGCTTGTGGGGCGCCACACGCATGATGTGTTGGCTGAGATGTTGATAGACGTTCACCGAGAATTCAACTTGAAAGACAAGGTGACCATCACAACCACAGATAATGGTTCGAATTTTGTGAAGGCGTTCAGTGTATTTGCAGAAGTTCAGAGAAACATGGATGAAGACAGAGAAGAGGAAGAAGAGGAGGAAGAGGAGGATGAAGGCCCTGTCTTCATAAATGTCATGGAACTTTTGGATCAAACGGAAGCAAAATACAGTCTCCCACCTCATCAACGATGCGCCTGTCACACCCTCAACCTGGTTGCCACAAGAGACATCGAAGACGCCTTGAAAGATTCACAGCCATTTAAAAAGATTTCAAGATCAACAATTGGCAAATGTCAGGCGCTATGGAATACGCAACTGAGGAGCATGCAAAGTTCAGATATCATCAAAGACAAGCTAGGATGCCAGCTGGTAGTTCCTGTTGCAACCAGGTGGAACTCAACTTACCAAGCCATGGAGCGACTGCATACCTGTATCCTGGCGAAAGAACAAGAGCTCCAGGAAACCTGTGAGAAACTGCAGGTGCCACGCTTCACAGCGACAGAACTCTCCTTCATACGGGAGTATGTGAAGGTAATTCAATGGTATACATTTATTTTGTGCTTAAATTAACGAGAGAGAGAGAGAATTATGTTTGAGTGTTCATTCTTTTGTCTTTTTTCAGGTTATGGCCCCCCTGGCCAAGGCTCTTGATGTACTACAGTCTGATCGAATGGCCTACTCCGGAGTGTTGGTGCCAACAATCGCAATTCTCCTCGAGAAAATGGAGCAGTTGAAGAATGAGAGCACCCTAATTCACTGTAACCCACTGGTAGATTCCATCATCAATGGGGTCAAGCGGAGGTTTGGATACATTTTCGAAGATGCAAGGTTGCTCATGGCCTCTGCAGCTCATCCTATGTTCAGATTGGCCTACATCCCCACCAGAAAAAAGACTTATGTTGTATCAAACCTGAAGGCAGAAGTAAAACAGCGTCAAACTCAAAACCCAGATGATGCCATGACAGATGGTGAGGAACCAATGGAAGATGACGATGAAGTGACTGGATACTTCCCATCACTGAGACCAACAAGAGTTGTGGATGAAGTGGACACCTACTTGAAATCTACCGAAACCAACCTTGTCAATGTGTTCCAAAACCTCCCAATGATGAAGGAGATCTTCCTCAAGTACAACACAGGATTCCCGGCTAGTGCAGCTTGTGAACGTCTCTTTAGTGTAGGAAAAGACATTTTCCGACCAAAAAGAAACCGTCTTTCAGATGCAAACTTTGAAAAGCTTCTCCTGTGTCGTGTGAACAAACACCTCATGTAAGATAAGGGTCCTTCTCTAGTGAGGAGGAAACTTTGCTTTGCCGTGGCAGAAACTACATGAGGGGAGGGTTTTTCCTGGGATGAGATGAGACAAGTTTAAATTACTTTATTTTTAAAGTTTTATAGAAGTTATGTTTTGTTCTGGCTAACCTGACGGTGCACAGCTGTGTGAGCAAACTACTCAGGGAGGAGGGAGTGTAGCAACTCATAATGTAATAACGGCTCATAATGTAATAATGGTTCATAATGTAATAATTTAAATGTAATAAAAACTCATAATGTAATAATCAGCTCATAATGTAATAAAAGAATTAGCGCATAACGTAATAACAGATTTTTCTATAATGTAATGTGGGAATCTAGGTGACTGGTGCACCCACTGCACCTGACCTGGTCATATGACCAGGAAGTATAAAAGCCAGCTCCTCCCAGTAGAGAGCCATTTGTCTCTGCTGTAGGCAGCATGGTTCATGCAGGGAGAAGGAGAACACATGGTAGGCCAAAAACTGAACCTTGTAGATCTGCTACTTTGTGCGACCCTTTTGTTTGTTGTAGCTCATGCTAATGTTTAGCTTATTGTTTGAGCACATGTTACTACTGGCTTTTGTTTGTTTGGTTGCCTATTTTCTGTTGAGCACATGGACGCTTCCCATTCTCTTTAGCACTTTAATTTAGCCAACAGCATTGTGTTTTATTATCTTATTTTAATGCATTTATTTATTATTTCAGTTTTACAAATGAAGTGACCTCCTGGTGGTGTCTGTTCTATCTGCCCTACCTGGAGACATGGGTAAAGCAGTATACATTTTATGCATTGCCTCTTTGTGAATTTTAGTGTATTTTAGTTTGTAACATCACTGTCTTTTATACAGCAGCTCTGGTGTTGAGGTTGCCCCCTCGCCTTGGCCTTGCATTGTGTGCACCATTACTGCAACACAAAGTAGGTTTTAAGCTGTTTTGTTCTTTTAATGATTTGAATATAATGTTTTATAGTGTGATACTAGGGCTGGCAACTAATGCGTTTTGTTTGTCTCCTTAAAGGGACCACACCGGCCACTGTTTTCCACTGTTAATTTACTCTTTTTGTTTTGTTTGTTTGAGCCATCTAGCCAAGGTACACTGTAGGCATAGGTTTTAACATTTATCCATATTGGCATATTTTAACTGTTTCTCTGTTACAGTTTAATTCATGTAACCCTGTTCAAGGCCGGGTCCGCCCTGCTGCACACGGCTCTCCTCTCAGCTTGGGACTGCACTGGGGACCCCTTTGGTTTTATTGGTGTGTATTCATATAACCTGGCACTGCATGTTTTGTATTTGAGTTTTGTATTTATATTGCATAATTTCTTTGAGGCCTGTCTCCTTTTCTTTTCCCCTAGTTATTTTGGTATTCACTGTGTGCACCCGCCCTTCCTTATAATGTGAGAGGTAACTGTTAGATTGCCATTTTAATACTAAATACCTTGCCTTAAATACCTTAATTGTTGTCCTAGTTTGTAATAGACAGTGATGTGTTTTGTAATTTTATGGTAATAAAGTTGTTATATTTTTCCACAAACTGCCTCTAGTAAAATAATTGTTCCTGTTTAAGGGAAGTTGAACAGTATAAGGTTTAGGGGTTCCTCCTGCCTCCTCCACAAGCGGGAGGTGGCAGGCATATCACAGTGGTACTACTCAGTTACTACAGTAATAATGTGTTACATTATAAATCTCACGTGGCCGCTTATAATGTAATAAAAGTTCATAATGTAGTAATGTCTCATATTGTTGAGAAAAGTGAAGTGTTACATCATATTAATCATGGTCACCCCTGTCCGTCCGTGTGTCCGTCCGTCCGTGTGTCTGTCCGTGTGTCTGTTAGCCCAGCCGCTGCAAAACTGTGCAAACACACTCCCTGGATGCCAAACCCGAACATCTGCCCCAAAATTTTCAGATTGTCCTGTTATAGCGCCACCAGGAGGCCGATTTGTGCAAAACACATTTTTGGATATCACTCCTACAGATTTTGTCCAAACCTCATGCAAATCGGTACACAGTATCTATATAGTCATGTGATCAACACGGATTGGCTAAGATTAGCTTCCAAAGTTTGCAGGATTGGTTCGTTTTGAACAAAATGCCTCAAATCATGAATACAGTGTCCGATTGAAAGGCCTGAGAAGAAATAGACCCTTTTCACATTGGCCTATTATAGCGCCACCAGGAGGCCACAATAACCTCCCTGACCTGGCGGAGACCTGTGCCCCGAGGAGCACTTTTTCTGGTTACATTATGCAGTGTTATTACATTATGAGTGGCTACGCAAGATTCTTAATGTAACACATTATTACATTATGGGCTCATGATTTTATTACATTATGAGCTGATTATTACATTATGAGCTTTTATTACATTTAGTTTATTACATTATGAGCTTTTATTACATTTAGTTTATTACATTATGAGCCGTTATTACATTATGAGTTGCTGTAGCAACTCATAATGTAATAACTGCTCATAATGTAATACATTTACAGTAATAAACCGGGCTAACGGTGCCAGAGATTAGCTGTTCACAGACAGACACACAGACGGACGGACGGACAGGGGTAAAACATACTCTCTCGCCATGCCTTTCGGCCTGGCGGAGACAATAACGGCTCAAATTGTTGTTTCCTGGCAAGTATGATGGTCAGTATCATGGTCCGTATAATGTCAATATCATGTACGTATCATGGTCTGTAGAATGTCAGTTTCATGGTCAGTATCATGGTCAGTTTAATGTCAGTATCATGGTCGGTATCATGGCCGGTATCATGGCCAGTATCATGGTTAATTATGGTCAGTATCATATCAATATCATGGTCAGTATCATGGTGACCATGAAACTGACCATGATACTGACCATGGTACTGACCATGATACTGGTACTGACCATGGTACTGATACTGACCATGATACTGACCATGGTATGGACCATGATACTGATACTGACCATGGTACTGACAGAATCAGAATCAGGTTTATTGTCACATCACAGGTTTACAAGGTAAACAAGTGGGTGAAATTCGTTTTTGTACAACACTCCCATCGCAACGTTAAATTCCGTAGAAAGAAGAGTGGGGAGAGAGAAAAAGAAGAGGGGTAGGGGGTTAAGTGGGAAGGAGATCAACAGAGAACAATAGAAGGCCAAAAACAAGTTATCTACATATTTACAAAGTACCTGAGATAAGAGACAAACTAAGGTGCCTGAGCATAGCAGCAATGTATGTATACTGTGCATGATATACTTATAGACGCTAAGGTGCTTAGAGAGAAAAAGAGCGCAATAATGAAAAATCAAAAAAAGTTTGTGCATTATACATGGGGATTAAGGTGCAGGGTCAGTGCGTGTTCACCTAAGGGTGGACTGACCCTGGTATAATCCGCAAGTAGCTCCATGAAGGAGAGCAACAAAAAGTAATCTTTAGCATTTTGACTAAAGCTTTTGCCACAAAGAGTACATTTAAAACCCTTTCTCCTGTGTGTATCAACATGTGTTTTTTAAGATTAGCATTTTGACTAAAGCTTTTGTCACAAACTGTACACCTGAAGGTTTTTTTTTCCGCTGGTATGATTCCTCATAAGTCCAAGTCATTTTTCCTGGTATAATAATCCACAGGTGTGTGACCATAATTAACCATGATACTGGCCATGATACTGGTCATGATACCGACCATGATACTGACCATGGTACTGACCATGGTACTGATACTGACCATTTACAGTAATAAACCGGGCTAACGGTGCCAGAGATTAGCTGTTCACAGACAGACGGACGGACGGACGGACGGACGGACAGGGGTAAAACATACTCTCTCGCCATGCCTTTCAACCTGGCGGAGACAATAACGGCTCAAATTGTTTTTTCCTGGCAAGTATGATGGTCAGTATCATGGTCGGTATAATGTCAATATCATGTACTTATCATGGTCTGTAGAATGTCAGTTTCATGGTCAGTATCATGGTCAGTATCATGGTCAGTTTAATGTCAGAATCATGGTCAGTATCATGGTCGGTATCATGGCCAGTATCATGGTTAATTATGGTCAGTATCATATCAATATCATGGTGACCATGAAACTGACCATGATACTGACCATGGTACTGACCATGATACTGACCATGGTATGGACCATGATACTGATACTGACCATGGTGCTGATACTGACCATGGTACTGACCATAATTAACCATGATACTGGCCATGATACTGGTCATGATACCGACCATGATACTGACCATGATACTGACCATGGTACTGACCATGATACTGACCTTGATACTGACCATGATACTGATCATGGTACTGTGGTAAATATTGATACACATTTATGGACTTATAGAGCCAATCTGAACACACACACACACACACACACACACACACACACACACACACACACACACACACACACACACACACACACACACACACACACACACACACACACACACACACACAGAGACATGAGGCTGATATTGAGTGGTCTACAGCACATTCCAGAGAACACTAGATGTCCAGTTCAAAGGATGCTTCCCAGAGGGCATCTGACCTTAGCTGACCTCTAGGATCTTGGGGTGTTGCTCTTCTGCACAATGGACACACACACACACACACACACACACACACACACACACACACACACACACACACAGAGGAGATGTAGCACACACACCTAGCTCCGTGCACATCCAATGTATGCAAGTACATACACACACATGTGAAGTCTGCCTATAAATACTGTGTGGACAAAGAAACCGTCCCTTCTTGTCCCTTCCCTCCTTGCCCTTCTTCTTCTTGCTCTGTTCTGTTCCGGCCACACCATGTAGCAGCAAGGCTGACATGTGCTCTGGTGCTCTGTACTCTGTTTTGTCCAATAAATCGACTTGAGGAACATTACTGGTCTGGACCTTTCAACTTCTTCTATGCAACTTTTACTACATTTGGCGAACCAGCCAGGACGTGTAAATGGTTTGGTCTTTTTTAGACTACAGTGCTGGACACTGGAGTGTCTGTGACCGTTCCACACAAGAAGAACTTGAGAAGAGGAGTACAAGCTGTGATTTTCTTTTGGGAAGAACATTTTTTTGAAAGCTCATCCGGACCAGATGCAGACCATCTTCCTACACAGATGCACCAGAGGAGCAGGCTATGGAAAATTGACAAGACCTGATCTTCAACAGATCTACGATGGAACCTCACAGCAACCCCTGTGACGACATGGAAGAAAAGAAGTAAAAAGAGGGTTACAGGAAAACTTCAGAGTAGTATGGACAGAGGACAGCAGCATGTTGGCTTGCTAGCTGCACAGACAGCTGCAGCAAGGATGCAACCAGGGAACAGCACTCAGCACTGAGGGGCACAGATGGCCCCCACCCATTCTTTGCCTATGCCACAGGATCCATCTCTGCTCCGTGTGACTGGACTTTGTGTTTGTGGACTGGATGGAAGGTTTAACATGTTTCAATGTTTGTCTGTCTTTTCAACAGGTTGTTTGTTGATGTTATATGTTTGTTGATATTTAGTTGACTAAATTGACATGAGGAGTATTAGAGGAAAGTTGACATGTGTAATAAAAAGAGTCAACGAGGTATTTGCCACGAATGTGAAGATTATTTGTTTTTATGGCCTAACCTCTGGCATTTTAACATTTCAATTGAGCGGGTCCGACAGAGGTTCGGAAGCTCTTGGCCTTGGAAAACAGAGATTTAAAGTACAAACAGATGTATTATCTTACATGTCCTAAATTTGAAGATTGGGGAGAGTTTTTACACACAAACCAGCAGATCTATTGTTCTGTAAGTGAGTGACGACGAAGCTGTATCAACTAGTGTTTTGTTGAATGTATGTTGGTTATATGTTTGTGATAATGGTGATTTAAACTGCGGAGTGTTTGGCTGCCGTTTTATTGCAGTGTTGTGAAGGATTATTTTTCACTCTCTGGTCTCTTGTATTAAATGTGGAGTTTTTTATTTTTGTTGTTGAGTACATATGGACATGGTGACTAGAAAGGGTAGAAAGTCCCTAGAGAGCACATGGTTCATTGTGATGTTGTGAATATGTTTAACATTTTTTCCCAGAGTTTAAGGAACAGAGAGACCTGCACACTGATTGGAAGGGGAATGCATTTCGATGCGACGTGAGCATCCTATGTATTTTCTGTGAATAAGATTTTCTGAGTTGTTTTCTTTTTAAGCTTGTTTTATTGGGAAATAAGTTCCAGTGTTGCCGGTTATCGTCAGACGAGCGTCATGTGATCCATGGCTACGCATGGATCACATGATCCATGGCGGCAGTGGCTCAGGGGTAGAGTGGCTGGGTAGAGTGAACTGGAAAACCGCAAGGTTCCCAGTTCGATCCCGCGCTGGGGCGCTCCCCTAGAGTTAGTGTCGAAGTGTCCTTGAGCAAGACGCTGAACCCCTAATTGCTCCCGATGAGCAGGTTGGTGCCTTGCATGGTTTCCGCCGCCATTGGTGTATGAATGTGTGTGTGAATGGGTTAATGGCACAATCAATGTAAAGCGCTTCGGATAGAAGCGCTATATAAATGCACCATTTACCATTTAATCTTAATGCCTGTTTTATGTTGGTCTGATTGTGTCACAGTACTTTGTCTATCAAGGGGGGCCAATGAGATGTTGTGATGTGATGAGTTCTGTCTTTTTGAGGAGTATGTTTTTGAAGTATGGTTTTCTTACTTGTGTTTGATTTTCTTCATTGTACCCTTGTTTACGAAGGACCTTTTGGGCCCTCCGTAGGGGGGAATGTGGTAAATATTGATACACATTTATGGACTTATAGAGCCAATCTGAACACACACACACACAGAGACATGAGGCTGATATTGAGTGGTCTACAGCACATTCCAGAGAACACTAGATGTCCAGTTCAAAGGATGCTTCCCAGAGGGCATCTGACCTTAGCTGACCTCTAGGATCTTGGGGTGTTGCTCTTCTGCACAATGGACACACACACACACACATACACAAACAAGAGGATGTAACACACATACCTACGTGCACACTGAAGTACATCCATACATGCACACACACACATAGGATACACACTGTTTAGACATCTGGTTCAGAGCACACACACCACATGCACAAACCTATAGGAACAGCATGCATGTGCATAGACACTGGGTATAAATATCCACTCTGAGCTGAGTTCTCTCTCTTTTCCTGCTGAAAGCTGCCATGACCTGTCCTGTGTAACCATGTAAGTAATTATCTTCTCTCCTTAATAAAATCAACTGAGGAGAAGAAATGCATTGACTCCTTAATTCTCCTTAAACAAGGGCAAATAGCCCCACAGATTAATGCATTTGACCACAGTACTGACCTTGGTACTGACCATGAGACCATTATACTGACCATGATAATGATACTGACCATTTGTGGTATTGCTCTATGACCATACTAGCGGCCAGGCATCAGTGAATCAGGCACGGAAGCAGCTATTCACCTAGAAGAGCAGAACAATTGATGGACTCCCCCCAACACGAGCTGCACTGATTCAACATACTAAGAGGGCAGCCTACCAAGCTGGCCACTGCTGGGGACAGGCGATGGTTGCAGCCCCTGAACTCCCATCCCCAGGTGAATGGGGGTGGAAGAGGAAGGAGACAGGTGAATGCAAATAATTTAATCCACTTCTTTACACTTGTAAACCTGTGATCTGACAATAAATCTGATTCTAATTTTGACAGGAGGATGGGAAGTGCACTGGACCACACAGAAGCGAGCCTGGCCTGTCGGGAACTCTTCCGCTGTGGTTGCAAAAAGGGATGCAGTGGACAATGCAGATGTGTTAAGGCAGCACTTCAGTGTACTACCCTTTGCTACTGTGGTGGACTGTGCAACTAACATTGTGTAGATTATCTGGCTTTATTGAATAGACCCCTTAACAGACGACGTCACACTGCTAAGAACCATTATGTGCGGAACCAGTATGTGCGCAATGAAACCCATTCTATCAGGTCTCGCTAGGACGCACCTCACTAGCCAACACACAAGAGGGGGTTGGGGTGTGCTGAAACCAGCGCACCCCAAAACAACAGGTTGAGAATTGATTGCGTGAAACATTCACCTGTGCGTCCAGTCTCAATGTTGGTAAACAAATAATTGGTCTATATGCCATTAGGCTATGACTCATGAGTACTCTGTCTTTGTTGTGTCTTATAGTCCATTTAAAATAATTATGCAATACTACTACTAATAAAAGAGTGAAAACAGTGAAGTACTGCATTCTTGACTCTCACGTGTCAGTTTGAAAACATGTAGGCTACTGTACTACATCATTACATATTTTGAGGGGTTTACAATGATCTAATTAACTGAATGCCAGATATATGTAGTTAGGTAGTAGCATGTTGTAAATAGTACCACTGTATTCCTCATCCTTGAAAATGTAGGATTAGTCACCAGAATCAAGATCCTAGGTGGTCTAGCACCTGAGTTATTGGTAAAATGACAGCAGGTGGCGGCCATTTTGGAAAATGGCTGCCATAGTTACCACAGGACAAAACTGCGATGGCCCTATAGCCAAAAATGTTCCTTATGGCATGCCCTAACGGTGTGCCAAATGTCATGCTTTTATCGTAAAGTGTACGATTTTTGCTCGAAACGGCCGGACTAATATTGTGTTGAGTTTATGGACGGTTAGCTTGGTTTGTTATCGGTTCATGAAATACAGATTGAAAAGTATTATAAAAAAATGACAAACATCACTGAGTGTTAATTAGGTGTGTAAGCCTATTAGTGATCTGTTTAATGTTTTGTTTCAAATACACTTTCTTTTCTCTTTTTATCCCACGATTTTTGTATCCCATTTTTTTCACCCAGTGCCAATTGACTAAGCTGTAATCCTGGGCACTACTCTCCCTCTGCCAGCCTGGGGGAGAGCCCCGAACTGAGCTCACTGACCATGATTCTGAGCTCAAGTAGAACTGCTATTAAAAAAATATATGTATTGAATATGTATATTCTTTTAAAGCGAACATTTGTAACTCAAATCTTTGCTTCTAGGCGGGGGTCCCTGGAACAACATGGTCTCCCCTACGTCCGTGTTCAAATACATATCACTTTGGGGGTACTTGACATGAAAAAGTTTGAGAACCACTGATATAGCATCATTTTTTAAAACAATTTGTAGACTCCCTCAGAAGCAAAGATTTGAGTTACAAATGTTCACTTAAAAATATATAAATATATATTCAACAATTTGCACATATTTTCACGACAAAGATAGCATATCTACAAGCGCATAGCCAGCCAAGGATATGAAGACTGACAGATGAATTCCCCCAATCACATGACACCCCTCTACTACTTGCCCCGCCCGTTCTCTGTCTCTGCCACATTCTCTGCTGTGAATCCCTATTCCCACAGAACCAACCTGGCAACCTGCACTGCAGGAGAGATCACTGAGAGCGACAGAGCCACAGAGCCCAAACAAATTAATACTAATCTAAATACATATGGAAGCCACACAAGACAGCACACACACCTTGCCCATCATCTCAGTCTTGCCAGAGGGCTAAGCGTTCCTTTCTGATAACATTGGTGAGTTGCTACAAACTTTTGTTAGCTACTTTAGCAGCTAAGCAGGTGTTTTGTAGTGATACAAGGACAGGACCATTGCTAAAAATGCATTGCTTGATTTGTTTACCTCTTGTTCAGCATAAGGTATATTGAAGGACTTTGAATGAAAGAAATGTATTTCTGCAACAAAGGAATGTGGTGCTATGGATAATAAGAACAAACTAAACCAGAGTTGAGTTTGCTACTCTTTCTGTAAAGTGTGTTGAAAATGAAAGGTTTGAATTGTACATAGCAAAGGAAGGTATTTGATATGACTGTATTTCATACATTATGGTTAAAAAACACGTCATTATTTCATGTCATTATAAGCCCTTGAAAAAGGTTAAAAACAGTGTTTCATGAGTTAAAAACAACTGCTAAAAAATCATCACTTATTAGAATAAGTGATGATGTCGAAGTCATCTGCCTTAATTCATTGTAAAGTAATTACAGTAATGCTGACTGATCGTCAAAGCCATGTTAAAAAGCACTTTCAGTACAGTTTAATTGTTCTATTATTTACATTTGGAGCTTAAGTGAGCTAGTGTTATGATAGCCACCTGTTGTTCTTGCACAACGTTTGGGAAACTAACAGAGTATTTTATTTGTTTTTGTACTGTCTTGCCAGTTCTTACGTTGATCTTTGGATCGTAATCAATTCATGATCAGTTCAAGTCTTATATCTTTCGATGGGGACCGCTACACACAACTTGATGAAATTGTCTGAAAATTCCAATGCACTGCATGATTCTTTGATGCCTCTTATTCCACATGATGAACAAGAAAGGCAAAATGATTGGTTCTCAAAGGTCAATAAATATAAAGATGGATTCATTAAAGATGTTGATGCCTGGTTCTCAGTAGCCAGAGGACCCCCAAGCCAACCTCAGCTAGAGGCTCATGACAGGCCTACTGAAAGGCCCCAGCAGCAGAAGTAAAAGTAAAGCAAGTAAAAGTCTGGAATTCAAAATGTACTCGAGTTGAAAGTACATAAGTATTGGCATCAAAATGTACTTAAAGTACCAAAAGTAAAAGTACTCATTTTGCAGAAATGTCCCATTTCAAGTTTTCAAAATGTATAAAAATCTTTTGAAAATAGCAGATCTACAAGCTCACAATGTGTCGCATCGCGATGCATTATGAGCTTGTAGATCGGCTATAACTATTTTCAAAAGATTTGTATGCATTTGAAAACTTGAAAAGGGACATTCTGCATGAGTACTTTTACTTTTGGTACTTTAAGTACATATACTTTGGTACTTTATGCCATTACTTTTTTACTTTTACTCAAGTCAATTTAGAATTCTGGTTTTACTTACGTATTTCTATATTGCAGTATTGATTGTTTTACTTAAGTAAAACATTTGAGTACTTTTTCCACTACTGGTCTATCAGGGGCGTCAATTGGGTATAGCAAGGTATGGCATTATTTTCAATCATACATGCAAGCATTAAAAGGATATGCTGCTTGCTATTTTCCAAATGGAATAGTTACAAGACATGTGCTTCATAAAATAAAATCATGAATGTGATCTATGTCTACAGCATTGATTATTATGTTATTAAATTACTGTAAAATAACTACAAATTCAAATTAGAACAAAATGATGGCTTTCACAAGGTATTATATTCTCCACAACACTTGTATTCCCTATGGTATATACCCAAATAGTATATTCCCCGGTTCAGTAGGTCAGCACAGGTGCAATGCATTATTGTTAATATTTTTTTCTAGTCAGTGGCAGACAGTTGTACCACTGTTTGACTAATCATGCCTGTTTCATTAAAGGGATATTTCACTTTCAAAAAAACTTTTGGTCATTTTATGGTCTACTCAGGCTTTAGTGAGCCCTCCAGACCGTTTTTAAGTTGCTTTATTCAGTATTTAGATATTTGATATTCATTTTACCAGCCACGCCCCCTTCCTATACAAACCCATTATAACTTAAAACTCAATTTTTAACCTGTTTAACCATCAAAAACACCCGTCCTTGGTTCTGGTGACTCACCCTGCCCTCCTAATGCGTGAGGGGGCCATGTTTTTTTGATTACTTTTTTCATTTATTTTTAATATATTTTTTTGGAAAATGAAAAAATTAAATACAAAAAATATATATTAAAAATAAATGAAAAAAGTAATAAAAAAAACACGGCCCCCTCACGCATTAGGAGGGCAGGGTGAGTCACCAGAACCAAGGACGGGTGTTTTTGATGGTTAAACAGGTTAAAAATTGAGTTTTAAGTTATAATGGGTTTGTATAGGAAGGGGGCGTGGCTGGTAAAATGAATATCAAATATCTAAATACTGAATAAAGCAACTTAAAAACGGTCTGGAGGGCTCACTAAAGCCTGAGTAGACCATAAAATGACCAAAAGTTTTTTTGAAAGTGAAATATCCCTTTAAGTTCATCTTAAGGTATAACAGCACTAGTCTTTCTTTCCAAAATTTGGGGTTCCTCCCTGGGGGAGACTAGGGTTGGATCTGGACGTCGTGGCTGCACGTCATTGAGCTGGACGTCTAACGATGACACACGAAAGAAGAGGACGCCTGAGTATCACTTCTGTTTGTAATCTATGTAATATCTGTTTGTTTATCTTTGTAATATATGTTTCATTTTGTTGATTTGCAGTGACCTTTGGAGTTGCATCATGGCGAGGTAACTACACAATCCAAACCGCACACACACACACAGGCACACAGGAAAAAGTGGAGTGGATTCCTGGAGCTACCCCCCCCCCCCTCCTCTCACACAAACACGGTATACAGCTGGTTGCCTCATTCATTCGTTCGCCACCACGGTAAAGGTCGTGGGGCATTTTTATTTTGTCTTTATTTCATTTTGGTTAACCAAGGTTTCAATACATTTGTGAATAACCTGTTTTGAAGGAACAGTGGGTTGTGAATAGTGACTCTCTGTGAACTGACACTAAACTGCGTGGTATTGGACAAACTGTGGACTGGATTGGGGATTATTTTACAATACAAAGTCAAACTGAGGTTTTTTGTGTCTGTGTATTTCATTCATTCTGTTGTTTATTGAGTTGAAGGTATTCTTTTGTGGGTAATCAATCCCTGGTTTCAGGTTTTAAGGTTCATTTGGTTCTACTAATTGTGCATTTAAATCCTGTGTAAGGTTGGCTTTTAAAAAAGTGTTTTTTTTTGTCCAGACTGGACTAAATTCGTGTTAGGCTTTGGCCTAACTGGCACCCCAAACAGTAATATCAAAGCTAAACATAAAAAGTGGCACCCCAGATGTTTAAAAGGACCTCAATCTCAAGCAAAAACAACTGAGTTCACAGGTGCAAAACCGGATCATTTTCAACAAACAAAGGAACAAACAAGCAAAACTGTGCAAACAAGCTCAGTGGGAAATAACAATTTTATTTATTCAAACGCAATCAAAAAGGGAACATTTGCAATTTCAAAATGGAAAAGTTTGATGGAAACTTGTGGGTCTTTGATGAAATAGAAACTCAGCACCCGTGTTGGTGTCAAACCCACCACCCTCAAACAAATCATCACCACCACCACCACCCTCAAACAATGTCAACTCAAGCTAACCAGCCTCAAATACATGAACCGGATGGAAATTCACCTGCAGTAAGTGAAATAAATCAGATCAATGAACCGGATGGAAATTCACCTGCAATAAGTGAAATAAATCAGATCAATGAACCGGATGGACATTCAACTGCAATGAGTGAGCATGAACTGGAAATTGAAACGCCATACTGAAGTTCTGAGGGTTGTAAATACTGCTCTGCCCCTATTGTACACAATTTGGAACACACTCAATCATCAGTAGCAATGCTTGAAAAATCTGGAGACCATGAATACAGAAATATTAACACTACTTCAGTGGCTGGAACTGCTGTTCAAACCACACTACAAACCAGTTCTCCTGTCATACCACCTACTGCACCATCTGGTAAGGCGCATCAACATCTGCAGTCCACGCTACGCACTGGTGGAGGTACACGTCGGGAGAACGTACAAGGTGACCTGCGAGGAGGATTTATGGGCAAATCTCCCATTAAACTCCAATTAACCACCTTTGGACAGCGTGAGGACACCTCAGATCTATTGCGTTATTTGGAAAAGTGCCGTGACTTTCTCGCCATGCAGCCCCTGTTGGATGAGGAACTCATTGTGACACTCAGGAATGTGTTGCATGGCACTGCCAGAGACTAGTGGGATGTAGTAGGCCAGGAGACCAACACCTGGGCGTGTTGGTCTATGAGGACGAATTGGCTGAGAGTTCGAACCCGAGTACAGGGTGAAGACGAAAGCCTTAGACATTTTGCCTATATGTACAGGTCTCTGTGCCAACGTTGGCAGCCTCAGCACAAGCAAGCTGCGAAGCAGTGGAGTGAACACGGTGGATTGCGTTGGTTCGACTTGGACAACAGCTGGCAAAAGACAGGGAAAATCGGCGTGTTTATGACCAGAGAGCACAGACAACAACACCAAAAACAAGACAGAATAATGCTGTAAAAGTCACAGTCACTGTGAATACAACCACTTCTTCCAAAGCTCCAGCACCGTTCTGTTGGCGTTGCAAGGGCACACATGCTCCTGCTACACGTCCCCTTGCGGATGATGGAAAGAAAAGTAAGGGATATCAGTCTTTTTCAGGACAAGGTCCCCAGGCTGGTGCCAACACGGTAACTTCTGTGCAATTATTTTCCCTGAAGCTTTCCGCATCTCACCCACTTAAACAAACCTCAAAGCAGCCATCACTCCAATTGATGGTGCCCGTAGCGATAGGACATTGGAAAGGGAGAGTGATTGTGGACACTGGCTCCTCCTTCACACTGCTTAATCGGGGCCTATGGACAGCAATGAAGGAAAGGGGAAAAGGTGACATGACTCCTTGGACTAAGGGTCCCATATACTTGGCCGATGGAGAGCAGAAAACACCAGTGGGTCAGAGTGAAGTGAAGTACAACTTACATGGCAACTTACAATGGACTCAAGCCACTGCTGTAGGTGTTAGCTTTCGCTAGCAGAAGCCTAAACAAAGCGGAGAGAAATTACTCAACCAGCGAACTGGAGTGCCTAGCTGTTGTGTGGTCCGGAAATAATAAAATCTTCCGACTTTATTATTTTTTTCTAGATAAACTTTATTTTGACTCGCTATTCCTCCCACAGTTTGGGCCTGACAGACTGCAGTATGCTTATGCAGACTGCCTATCACATAATCACCTCTGTGTCCTGTACAGGCCACCATCGGAGGCCGGTCTCTTTGATGTGGGACCTGAGACGAGGGCGTGGCTGCACGTCATTGAGCTGGACATCTGATGATGACACACGAAAGAAGGAAAACGCCTGAGTATCACTTCAGTTTTTAATATATTGTAATATATGTATTATCTGTTTGTTTATGTTTTTAATATATGTTTCATTTTGTCTCTCTATTGATTTTCAGTGACCTTTCGAGTTACATCATGGCAAGGTAACGACAAAATCCAAACCCCTACCAAAGTGTGTATGTGTGCGCGATTTAGTGTTGACTATAGTAGACTATAGATCTTCCGGGTTTCTAATTCTTTCTTTCAAGATAAAGTTTATTTTGCCGCGCTACTACTCCCACAGTTTGGGCCTGACAGACTGCACAGTATGCTTATGCAGACTGCCTATCACATCATCACCTCTGTGTCCTGTACAGGCCACCATCGGAGGCCGGTCTCTTTGATGTGGGACCTGAGACGAGGGCGTGGCTGCACGTCATTGAGCTGGACATCTGATGATGACACACGAAAGAAGGAAAACGCCTGAGTATCACTTCAGTTTTTAATATATTGTAATATATGTATTATCTGTTTGTTTAGGTTTTTAATATATGTTTCATTTTGTCTCTCTGTTGATTTTCAGTGACCTTTCGAGTTACATCATGGCAAGGTAACGACACAATCCAAACCCCTACCAAAGTGTGTATGTGTGCGCGATTTAGTGTTGACTATAGTAGACTATAGATCTTCCGGGTTTCTTCTTCTTTCTTTCAAGATAAAGTTTATTTTGCCGCGCTACTACTCCCACAGTTTGGGCCTGACAGACTGCACAGTATGCTTATGCAGACTGCCTATCACATAATCACCTCTGTGTCCTGTACAGGCCACCATCGGAGGCCGGTCTCTTTGATGTGGGACCTGAGACGAGGGCGTGGCTGCACGTCATTGAGCTGGACATCTGATGATGACACACGAAAGAAGGAAAACGCCTGAGTATCACTTCAGTTTTTAATATATTGTAATATATGTATTATCTGTTTGTTTATGTTTTTAATATATGTTTCATTTTGTCTCTCTGTTGATTTTCAGTGACCTTTCGAGTTGCATCATGGCAAGGTAACGACACAATCCAAACCCCTACCAAAGTGTGTATGTGTGCGCGATTTAGTGTTGACTATAGTAGACTATAGATCTTCCGGGTTTCTTCTTCTTTCTTTCAAGATAAAGTTTATTTTGCCGCGCTACTACTCCCACAGTTTGGGCCTGACAGACTGCACAGTATGCTTATGCAGACTGCCTATCACATAATCACCTCTGTGTCCTGTACAGGCCACCATCGGAGGCCGGTCTCTTTGATGTGGGACCTGAGACGAGGGCGTGGCTGCACGTCATTGAGCTGGACATCTGATGATGACACACGAAAGAAGGAAGATGCCTGAGTATCACTTCTGTTTTTAATATATGTATTATCTGTTTGTTTATGTTTTTAGACTATAGTAATCTTCCGACTTTCTTATTCTTTCTTTCAAGATAAAGTTTATTTTGCTGCGCTACTACTCCTACAGTTTGGGCCTGACAGACTGCACAGCATGCTTATGCAGACTGCCTATCACATAATCACCTCTGTGTCCTGTACAGACCATGTGGGACCTGAGACGAGGGAGTGGCTGCACGTCATTGAGCTGGACATCTGATGATGATACACGCAAGAAGGAAGACGCCTAAGTATCACTTCTGCTTTTAATATATTGTAATATATGTATTATCTGTTTGTTTATGTTTGTAATATGTTTAATTTTGTCTCGCTGTTGATTTGCAGTGACCTTCAGATTAATCAAACTGTGTGATGAAGCAAGGGAAAGTCATTCATCATTGGTGGTTTTGCCATTACCTGAGGAGGAAATTGCAAGGCAAAATTCATGGTTTCAACCAAAAATGTATATTCTGGAAGGTTTTGTACAGGATGTACACCTGTGGCTATCAGAGGTGAAACAGCAAATGCATGTCATTATTCAGAAGGAACTACCAATACATGTCACTGTTGAAAAGGAGCCACAAACACCGGTCACTGCTGAAAGTGAAATGTGGAGTGCTGTACATTCTGATGACATTGGACCCCATGACAGTATATCAAATGTATCAAAATCCACACACAAATCCACTCCATCAAAATTATCTTCAACTTCATCTGCTCATCATAGCTCAGGCTGAAAAGGCTGCTCTCATGGAACAGGTGGCTGGCTTACACAAAAATATGAAATTGAAGCATAACAGGGACAACTCAGAATGCAAAAGGAGCAACTGGAAATGGAGACTCAGCTGGAAGCAGCAAATGCAAAGGCCCATGTACTGGAAACCATGGGCCAAGGAACTCATCAAGAGTGTCAAGTGGGACAAACTCAAAGAAAGGAGCTGCTGCTCCAAAGGAAACAACCCCATTCAACCCAAATGCAAATACATACCTACCTACCTAAAAAGGAAACAATGGAAACCACAAAGCCTCCCTCCCAGCCACAGGTTGTGAGACCAAAACAACCACTTCATGAAAAATCTGCCAAAGCTCATTACATGACTCCTCTAATGCAATACTCTCTCCCCAGGCAAAATGTTCAAACCGAAAATATAATAAACAAAAATGTGCAAACTGAAAATGTACAGCTTCATGGGAAAAAGAATGTTCAAGGTCATGTCACTCACACTACACCCCCTGCAGGTGATATTTGTAATGTGCTACGAAGACAGAATGAAAAAACTGCTTTACTGGTTAAGCAAAATCTGTATTCCACTTTACCACCAAGAGACATTCCAGTTTATGATGGTGACCCATTGCAATATGAAATGTTTATCAGGGCATTTGAGAGAGGAGTGGAGAAAAAGACTGACGATTACAGTGACTGCTTACATTACTTTGAACAATATACAAAAGGCCATCCATACAAGCTCGGATAAACCTGGAGGAACAAGGCATGCAAGCTACAGGAGAGGCATGGACATCGTGCTAAGCTTTCTGACCTTGTACAATTCATAGAGAGACAGGTAAAAAATACTGTCTGACCCACTGTTTGGAAACATACAAGATGCTAAGCAAACTACAACTGTCAAAACCTCAACCATCATCAAACCAAGAGACACAAGAGACATTCCAAGAAGCAGTTTTGCCACAACAGTAACACCCATAGAAACGGCAGTGCAGTCAAATGGAGTGGAAAGAAGTGTATTCATCAGCTATCATAATGATTGTCTTTTCTGCAATAAAAGTGGTCACATATTGGAGCGGTGTCCACAGATGAAATAGAGAAGACACAGAGAGAAGATGCACTACTTAAAGGAAAAGGGAGTCTGTTTTCGGCTGTTTGAAAAGAGGACACTTAAGCAGAGACTGCACAAGTCGTTTAACCTGTGATACGTGTGAACAAAACCATCCTGATATACTCCACATTGAAGAAACCAGTGGTGAGCTGTGGATTTTTGAACTAAGGGTACTGTATTTTATGACGTCACGTGCGCAGGCATGTGCACATAGCCACTTACTAATACTGTATTCAACATGTGATTATTAATGTATTTATATTTCTTATTATTTTGTTGCATTGTTAATTTGTTGTTTTTATTTTTGTTTCAATTAATCAATTATTTTATTTTACTTTTTAGTTTTATATAAAAGCCCTTTACATAGACTCACCCACAGATAAGCAGTTAAAATAATCAGACAACTTGTCTTTGTCTTGTCTCAGAGAACTGGGTGCTCTGCTAAGCAATCCCCTTCACACTCTGCAGTGCACATTCAATTCAAGTACATGGCTTTTCTCCAGTAGCCTAATGTTATGCAAAGCAGCCAGGTAGACGCTATTGAGAATGTCTCGCCACTGACGGCGCTAACCTTCAGAGGCTATTGTTTAAACTTTAAGGTGTTAACGACCGCCGCTGACGGTGAGTGCATGTTGAGCACGCGCGAGCCCCCAGCCCCATAACTAAGGGTACGCCGTACCCGCCCGTACCCCCTAGAGCTCAACCCTGGAAGAAACGGAAAAGAAATCAATAGGAAACAATGCTGTCGTCTCACCTCACACATGTGGTCATATTGGGGCTGGTGATGAAACCTCCATCTTCTCCATAGTACCCGTTCAAGTGAAGAGCCACAGGGAGACAGTGTTGCAAACATATGCATTTTTGGACCATGGAAGCACATCCACATTCTGCACTGAAAACTTAATGAGAAGGCTAAACATTACCGGACAAAAAACTAATATTCTTCTCCGCACAATGAACCAAGTGAAGCCTGAGACCAGTCACCATATCTCAGGTTTGGAAATAGCCAAGTTGGACAAAAATGATTTCATACAACTCCCTAATGTGTTCCCTCATAAAACCATGCCTGTCTCACAACACAATATTCCAAAAACAACAGGGCTTGTCACCATGGCCTTATTTGAAACACATCAAACTGCAAGAAATAGACTCTGGTGTTGACCTACTGATTGGCAGAAATGCTTCAAAGTTATTGGTACCTTTTTGGAGGTGGTTAACAGCCAGGCAGATCGACCATATGCTGTGAGGACCCTATTGGGGTGGGTCATCTATGGTCCCTTGATAGGAGACAACAATGTCAGGGATGAGACTGGCTGCACTGCTGCGGCTGTCAATCATATCATATATCCAGAAAAACAATCAGGACTTCAGTGAAAGAACAAGCAAGGAAATGGAAGCCAAGTCAGGGTAGGATGAAAGATGGACTACTGCGTGAAACGGATCTGTTCCGCAAGGTGGCTTGCCTCCCACAAGAAACGTTGGTGGTTATGTCCTCATACCCTTTCACCATGGTCTGGAACAGCAATATTAAAGGTTACATTTTCTTTTTCTTTCAGCTAGTTCCCATCATGGCTGCACCTTCCTCGATCATCACCTGCTTGTCTCTCTCAGCACACCCTAAATTTGCTATTTGTCTTGCGTTTCAGCATCCTTCTCCCTCCGCCTCAGATAAACCATCTCTACCTCACCTCTCGCTTTATCCACCTCTCTTGCTTTATCGTCTAACCTTCTAACCTGGGCTTATACTCAAATGTAGTCATTTCTGTTCTCATCCCTCCATGTTGCTTCTAATGAGAATCGTAGCATTTTCAATCCGGCCGCCTCTAGTTCTTTGCCCTCTACTAACATGACCACTTGCCCGGTGATTTATTGACTATGGTTCACATAATTTATTTTCTGATATTGCACTAACATGTTTGTGCTGTCTTTTTCAGGTCATGTATGCCAGGGATGTGTGGTTGGAGGATGGAAAGGAGACAGAGGGTACAATTCCTAATAATTGGATCGACAGGGGTAAGGGAACCATTAGATGGCCAAATGCCAAACAAACACAACTTACAAGATGAGAAAGGACCCCCAGGAGGACTGGCTGACGTCCCAGTTAGTCAAGATAAAGATGACTTCAGGCAGGTTTTTGGATCATTTACTCAATAATTCAAGTACAAATAGTTGAATCAATGTTTACAGTTGAATTGTATAACTTCTAGTTGAAGCTTGTGAATGTGACAACTACAACCTGACCAGCCAAGCAGAGGAGGAAGAGGAGGATGTGGATGTGGTGATAAGGGAAGAGGAAACCTGTTAAAAGACAAGATGATGACTGATGTAGAGTTCATATGTTTCTCAAGTAACTTCTAAATATGAAATGTGTTAACAGAAACTGGGCCTCACATTGTAGACCATTCATGTTTTATATGACGTTTTGGACCATTATGGGTAACTTTCTTCTATAATCAATTTATAAGTCCATTGTCAAAAATGACAATCAAATGCTTTAATAAGGCTGTCTATTTTAGATATGGATATGTTTATTTTTACTTTATATTGCAGCCGTATAGGTGCCCTCCTTTCCTATCGCACCAAGGAAGTTGCAGTCCAGCCAGGACAACAATGTGTTACTCAATGCTTGTTGAGTATTGATGTCAATTTATGAAATATGATAATGATGTATTGGGTACACACAACATGAAATCAGTTACAAGCTGATTGTTATGTTTCAGACTCTGAAAATCAAGCCCTGGATGGCCTGGTGGATGTCGTGGTGGACACCATGTCTGTCGAGTTGGAGCATGCTGAGGGGTCTTGGCACAGGGAGATGTCTACACACAGTGAGTATGAATCACATTTAAGCAGTCACCTTTTGTATTTGGTATCTAAGAACATTCTTTGTCTTTTCCAGGCTCCCGACATGCAAGTGTAGCACCTCGGAGCAGAGAAATGTCCACACCCCGTGAGTATTCACTTTCTCCATTGCACCAACACATTTTAAGTACAGTCAGTACAAGGTGTTACATGTTGTGCATACTAAAGAAATCATTACCATACCTAATTCACAAGCAATGAGTAAGTAGTTACAGGCTCAATGTGTTGAACTATGTGTATCAGAGGAGATGTGTGATTGTCAACATCTAAGACCAACCAGTAGGGGTAGTCTTTTTCAGTGTGACATGGTGTTGTAGTAGTATTATGTCCAAGTATTAAGTCTTTAGTGATGGCTCCAGCCATCAGGCACAGTGATGGCTCCAGACACAGTGTCGGATACCGGCACAGCATCAGGACCAGCCACGACTCCAGGTACAGCAACAGCTCGGAGGCACTCTGTCAGGTCCAGACATGATGACAGGTCCCACCACAGTGATGGGTCGAGGAACACGGTCAGGTCCAGACATGACAGATCCAGGGACACGGTCAGGCATGGTGAGTTGTCCAAAGGCCCCAAGTAATCAAAACCTTTACAATTCAGCAAGTAGTATCGTGCACCCCTAATTGTTACAATATGACATATTTATTATTTCTCATCTAATGTATAGTCATCTGTCTTGGAAACTTTTAATGCAAAAATATCACTTTGTAATTTCTAAAATGTACTTTTGTTCTTATTACAGGTGCTATGCAGTGACTGAGAGGCCAACATGGGCATTCCCATTGCCAGCACAAGGTAAGTTCTGAGCTATTTCAATGAAGACCCCCAACAAACTGGGGGACACTTAATTTGCAACCCTTCTCTCTTCTGCCCATTCTCTCCTTTCTTCCTTTACTGTTCTCTCTGTCTCCTCTCCTATCGGGACACAAAAACTGCTCTTCAATTATATCAGTGTTTTGTATCATTGTAGGGTGGTGTCTATAACATGTCTCTGTGTACACTTACTTATTTTTCAGTATACCAGAAGAAAGTCCTGACCATATCAATATTCACTAAAGAACCTGCCTCTTCAGCGGCCAGTCATGTTGAGAGAATGGAGGACTTCCAGAGAGAGGAGCAACTCCTCAGTGATGTCCAAGCTTTTAATACCCTGGTAGGCTTTTCAAGAGTCTGGAAGTAATGAACAGCATAAGATGCACTCGCACACTTTTTACGTTCCTCTGGGATATGTCAGTGAAAGTTTTCATGGACTTATTCCAACAGGTGCTGCAACTTTCCCGTTATAGAGGGAAGGACGTTAAGGACTGTGTCCACAAAGTTCTTGACAGGTATGTTTCAACATACACTATGAATTAACCCCTGTGTGATGTTTGGGTGCGCTGTGGTTTTCAATGTGTGAACACTTATTTGGTTAATTCTTCTAGATGAGCGCCTGACTGCATGTTTCCATTAATTTGCCTTTTTTGTTTTTAGCTTAACACCTGAATCCTCTGTTATGTCATGTCAATGACATAATGGTTGAACATTAAGTGAAAATTAGTAGTATAAAGGGTTTATACCATGTTTTACAATAAATCATAATCCTACTACATTATCAAATGTAATTTGTTTTTCTTAAGGCTCTTCAGTAACAGTCTGATGGCACAGTTGAACATGAAGGGGGAAAAAGAGAAGACTGCGGCTTTCAGCGCAATACAAGGTAAGCCCATATTTCATGTTGACCAAGGACAAATCAAAATGTAATTGGGTAAAACATGTCCTTTCCGGTTGACATAAAAAAAATACAATGCCAACTGTCTACCGTTACCGTTGCTATCATAACATTTTAAATAACTGGTGGTTAGGTGTAGAAGGGAGATGGCTTTGTATTAAACTAGTTGTGGATGTACAAGCATTTTTGCATGTCAATATGGAGACTCGCAATCAGTTTTATTGTCACTTCCACAACACACACTAGGCAAACAGGGGAGCAAAATGCCATTCTCCTCAACTCATGATGCACATTAAAAAGAGGCAAACATTAAAAAGTAAAGAGCAGACAACATTGGTAAAAAGTGCTGATGCATTCAAAGTGCAATCCATCTTTCAAGATGTTGGTTTTGGGGGCAATACATGGTTCAGGGTTCTGATGGTTTGGGGCAGCTGTTGGATGACCTGCTGGTGCTTCCCCCTGAGCTCTTGAACCTCCTACCAGATGGCAGGAGTTCAATCGAGCTGTGTATTATGTCAGATAGGGACTAGGACAGCATGTTGCCTTTGCACATTTTTTATTGCCTTTTTCTACTATGCAGATGAAGTCATGAAATTCGACCCAGAAGCCACAGAGGACCTCATAAGGCAGCATGCCGCAGACCACCTCAAGCATGCTCCAGCGAGAAGGGGAGGACACACAGCAGGCACTCAGGACTGATTTAACTTGAACTTTCACTGTCCATTGTGGGGGATCTTAGTGTCACAGTATTGTACAGTGTTGTGTAATTTGAACTTGTGTTCTGTTCAACGAAGTAGCTCTGGTTGGACCTTACCCTGGTAGCTCACTGGCTATTCAGTACAGCACTTGTTTAATATGTTTCAGTTGTTGTGGAACCGGCCCAAGCAAAAAGGGTGTCCCTGCAAAGTAAGCTGTGCTATTATGTTTTATTATTATTTTATTTTCATTCGACTAGTGACATGGACTTGGACTTAGCCCCCCTCGGACATACCTGTGGACTACACCAGGTACAAATGACTTTTTTGTTGCTCTCCCTCATGGAGCTACTTGCGGATTATACCAGGGTCAGTCCACCCTAGGTGGACACGCACTGACCTTTTGCACCTTAATCCCATGTATAACGCACTGACTTTTTTGTCTTTTTTTTTATTGTACTCTTTTTCTCTAAGCACCTTAACGTCATAAGTATATCATGCACAGTATACGTACATTGCTGCTATGCTCAGGCACCTTAGTTTTTATTATCTCAGGTACTTTGTAAATATGTAGATAACTTGTTTGGCCTTCTGCTGTTATCTTGTTTGATCTCCTTCCCACTTGCCCACCACCCCTCTTCTTCTTCCCCCCCTCTTCTTTCTATGGAAATTAACGTTGCGCTGGGAACGATGTACAAAAACGAATTTCACCCACTTTTGTACCTTGTAAACCTGTGATGTGACAATAAACCTGATTCTGATTCTGACGTGTAAAAAAAAAAAAGAGAAGTTAACTGCTCTGTTCTGGATCAAGCTTAATCAGCCCTGGTGACTGCTTTGTGTGTGCTTTGTGTTAAGTGGCTGTCCCGCTTCTGTTCTGTCAAAAATAATTCAAAGCTGGCTTGATCTGCTGTTTGTTTGAATACTTAATTAGTCAGATAGGTAAACGTCATGAGGTACGTTAAGGCTAAAAGGATAACACAAGTCCTGGGGACTTGTTTCCATTGTGGTCCTATGAACTAGATTCCATTTCAGGGGGTTTAGTTCCAGTCCACAAATATTCCACAATCATATGGAATATTTGTGGAATACTGTAATTGTGGAACATTTGTTTGCGCAGCTGTGTATTCACAAGAAGAATAAAGAGATAATAAGGAAATAAGTGTGTATTGAATTGTGATTTGTTTGTAAACCTCTGTGTACTGTATTCCCAGTTTTCAGAAGGTGGCATAACCATTTGATCTTGTTCATTTTCCTGTAGCTTTGTTTGATTAGCTTAGCAGCATGTTAACTACTAACTATGTTAAAGCTACAGGAAAATGAACAGGAAATGGGGATTACAGTTATGCACCGAGCCTAGAAGAAGTGGATTGTTTGATTAGTTTATTGAATATTAAAATTCAAAAGTATAAAAAACACAAGAAAGCCCGTAGGCTTGTTTCAATCGTGGTCCTTTGGGAAAGGGGACATAGGGAGCTACAATACAATACAATATAATAACATAAAAAACATAAAACAAGGCCAAATAAAACTTACAAATTCAAAAAGGACAAACAGAAGACTAAACATCAACTAAACAAAAATTAAGATTGGGGTAAAGATGTCTATAATTAGTCTAAATTTGACGTAGAAAAGATGACCACATTTGGACTAGAATAAGCCCTTATGTAGAGGTTTGGACGTTCAGAAGACATCCGACAAAGACGCAATTAAAACTTTCATTCTGCACCCTTCAGGGACCAAAATGGGACGTTCAAAAATGACCTCATTGCACATTGGGAATAAAATAATATACTGTATATGTGAAAACATCTGTTCCATTCCTGTTGTTCCCTGAAGATGAAATGGTCGAGCTCGTTTGCCTGACCCCCAATTGTTATAATTGATTGTTCCTTCCGACCGACCGAGAGGCATACCGGACCGAGGTGGAAGGGCAACACTGCCCTCTAGTGGATACATCCAGTTTGTACATGCACATGTTAACCCAGAGTACAGAAGTCCTGACGTCACTCGTCCATCCCCTGGGTCGTAAAGTCATTTCCCTATGGAGAATAACATTGGGTCATCATAGAATCGTCTCATAAGAATTGTGGTCCAAAAATAAACAAACTGCCTCGGCGATATTGTCAGGGAGGAGCCTCGGCATTGTTTATGATAGTCAGTCACTCATATTTGAAAAAGTCAGTTTCTGGCAAATTTAACTAATTCGGCAGAAGTAACATTAGCGTTTTCTCACCGTCAGTTGATGCTTCATATCCATAAGAGTAAAACCGCCGGGGTCATTTGTTTATGTTTGGAACACAGTTCTTATTTGACGCGATATTAAACACGTCTATGGGAATTCAGAACAGGGGGGAAAAGGTTTTAAAGGTTTACGGTTCTAGAGGTTTTACATCTTCTAAAGCTCTAAGGTATTCTCTAAAATTCAAATGGTAGCCGATATGTCCTAAGTAGGCCGAACGTTGTAGAGTTGGAACGGAGTTTGTAGCTAAAAGTATGAAGGACTAGTTAGGGGTCAAAAAACGGGCCGAATACGTAGTGACAATAACGTCAGTGTGCTCGCTAAGTATATACTGTTAGGCACATACGTGAAATGTGGCCTCTGCACTTTAACAACTAACAGCCTCAAATCACTCTAAGATTGCTGACCTGACCTGGAATCGTACCCAGCACATCCAGGACCTCTGGTTCACCAGGCAGGCCCACTAACCACTCAGCAATGGCACTCTGATTAACATCATGTCAGAAAATGAAACCAAACAGTCTGACTATAGTCAGAGTCAAGCTTTACAAAATGTAAGTTGTGTAAAAAAAAGTCTGACTATACTTATATAACTAAGTTGTTATTTGTTTAAGTCAGGCTATACTCTACTCAGAGTCATAAGTTTACAAAATGTACTAAAGTACAGTGAACGTCTGTGCGGTTTGTCTTCATCACTGAAAATAACGTACATGTAAACTGATATAAAACTGCTGTCATGTGCAATTGGGGTGAAGAAACACAACCATTTCACTCCTAATAGTACCTATTTGATTTGACATCCTGACTTGCTGCTGTGGCTGAGGCTTGAACCTGTTACCTGCGGCTCACTAGTCAGTGACTCTATCCATTCACCTACAGCTGTTTCCTTGTAATCTGTGGTTCTAAAACGTTTTGTTGTCAACCCCCCAAATTGACATGTATTTGGGCAGTGGACCCCAATGTGAAAAGATGTAGTGTCAGGGCCCCCCATGAAAAAGATTTATATTTATGCTGTAACACATTTTAAAGTTATTTGTCTTGTTTGTTGTTCAAGTCAAAGCACCAGGAAGGCTGTACTTGAGAGCCATCTGTTAGCTCAATGGGTTGAGACACAGTATTCATGATCCAGAGGCCATGAGTTCAAATCCCATTGATGTCTTTCCTATGAGTCTTTCCTTTGCAGACTGGCTTCCAGAAGATCAAGTGAAAACCATCAGGAAGGCTGTATTTGTCATCCAACTCTTAGCTCAATGGGTTGAGACGCAGTATACATGATCCCGAGGCCATGAGTTCAAATCCCACTGGTGTCTTTACTGTGATGCTTTCCTTTGCAGACTAACTTCTAGAAAAACAAGTTAAAAGCACCAGGAGACCTGTAACTCTCAGCCAACAGCATAGCTCAACTGGTAGAGCGTCTGTCCAATAACATGACTTGACTTCACTTGAGTGGGTTCGATTCCCACTCGAGTGAAATTTCCCCGGTATCTTGGGGCAACGGATAAATTGACTGATATCCTTAGTGATGCTTCCCTTTGCAGACTAACTTCCAGAAAACAAGTTAAAAGCACCAAGAAACCTGTAACTCTCAGTCGACAGCATAGCTCCACTGGTAGAGCGTCTGTCCAATAACATGACACTTCACTTGAGTGGGTTCAATTCCCAGTCGAGTCAAGTGTCCCCGGTAACTTGGGGCAACGGATAAATTGACTGATATCCGTAGAATAACTTGTAGGAGTGTGCTGGTTCAAATCCAGTCACCACCTTAGTAACTGAGACCGAATCTGGCCAATTCGGTTCGATTCCCACTAACGTCAAGTCCCCGGTAAATTGGGGCAGCGGATAAATTGACTGATATCCGTAGATTAACTTGTAGGAGTGTCCTGGTTCAAATCCAGTCACCACCTTAGTAACTGAGACCGAATCTGGCCAATTCGGTCTCAGTTACTGAGATAGATAGAGGGTGTGTAGAGTGGGCGGAGTAGAGTAGGGGTAGAGTAAAGAGGGAATGTAGTGGGAGGAGTAGGGGGAGGATTAGGAGTAGGACTAGGGGGAGGAGTAGAACTAGGGGGAGGAGTAGGACTAGGAGTAGAACTAGAGTAGGGGGCCAGAGTAGGAGTAGAGGCCAGAGTAGGGGGAGGGATAGGGCCCAGAGTAGGGGGAGGAGTAGGGCCAGAGTAGGAGAAGGGGGAGGGCCCAGAATAGGGGGAGGAGTAGGGCCCAGAATAGGGGGAGGAGTAGGAGAAGGGGGAGGGCCCAGAATAGGGGGGGGAGGAGTAGGACTGGGGGAGGAGTAGGGGGAGGGCCCAGAATAGGGGGAGGAGTAGGGCTCAGAATAGGGGTCGGGGGAGGAGTAGGGCCAGAGTAGGAGAAGGGGGAGGAGTAGGGGGAGGAGTAGGGGGAGGGCCCAGAATAGGGGGAGGAGTAGGGGGAGGAGTAGGGCCGGAGTAGGGGGAGGGCCCAGAATAGGGGGGGGAGGAGTAGGACTGGGGGAGGAGTAGGGGGAGGGCCCAGAATAGGGGGAGGAGTAGGGCCAGAGTAGGAGAAGGGGGAGGGCCCAGAATAGGGGGAGGAGTAGGTGGGTGGAGTAGAGGCCAGAGTAGGGAGCCAGGAGAGGGATATGGTTTTGGTTTCTGTATGGAGGTGAAATTTTATTAGAGATTTGCAATATCGCGTGTGTGGAGATTTGCAATAAGAGGGCAACTAGAGGGAAATAGGAATGTTGGCCTTAACTACCTTCCCTCCACCACCTACATACAGAAACCAAAACCATGGCCCTCTACTCCCCCTACTCCTACTCTGGCCCTACTCCTCCCCCTATTCTGGGCCCTCCCCCTTCTCCTACTCGGGCCCTACTCCTCCCCCTACTCTGGGCCCTACTCCTCCCCTCCTATACTGGGCCCTCCCCCTTCTGTGGCCCTACTCCTCCACCTATTCTGGGCCCTCCCCCTACTCCTCCCCCTACTCTGGCCCTACTCCTCCCCCTATTCTGGGCCCTCCCCCTTCTCCTACTCAGGCCCTACTCCTCCCCCTATTCTGGGCCCTCCCCCTACTCCTCCCCCTTCTCCTACTCTGGCCCTACTCCTCCCCCTACTCCTCCCCCTACTCTGGCCCTACTCCTCCCCCTACTCTGGGCCCTACTCCTCCCCCTACTCTGGGCCCTACCCCTTCTCCTACTCTGGCCCTACTCCGGCCCCCTACTCTAGTTCTACTCCTAGTCCTACTCCTCCCCCTAGTTCTACTCCTCCCCCTAGTCCTACTCCTCCCCCTAGTCCTACTCCTCCCACTACATTCCCTCTTTACTCTACCCCTACTCTACTCCGCCCACTCTACACACCCTCTATCTATCTCAGTAACTGAGACCGAATTGGCCAGATTCGGTCTCAGTTACTAAGGTGGTGACTGGATTTGAACCAGGACACTCCTACAAGTTATTCTACGGATATCAGTCAATTTATCCGCTGCCCCAATTTACCGGGGACTTGACGTTAGTGGGAATCGAACCCAGGACCGCTCGGTCCTGGGTTGAACTGGATTTGAACCAGCACACTCCTACAAGTTATTCTACGGATATCAGTCAATTTATCCGTTGCCCCAAGTTACCGGGGACACTTGACTCGACTGGGAATTGAACCCACTCAAGTGAAGTGTCATGTTATTGGACAGACGCTCTACCAGTTGAGCTATGCTGTCGACTGAGAGTTACAGGTTTCTTGGTGCTTTTAACTTGTTTTCTGGAAGTTAGTCTGCAAAGGGAAGCATCACTAAGGATATCAGTCAATTTATCCGTTGCCCCAAGATACCGGGGAAACTTCACTCGAATGGGAATCGAACCCACTCAAGTGAAGTCAAGTCATGTTATTGGACAGACGCTCTACCAGTTGAGCTATGCTGTTGGCTGAGAGTTACAGGTCTCCTGGTGCTTTTAACTTGTTTTTCTAGAAGTTAGTCTGCAAAGGAAAGCATCACAGTAAAGACACCAGTGGGATTTGAACTCATGGCCTCTGGATCATGTATACTGCGTCTCAACCCATTGAGCTAAGAGTTGGATGACAAATACAGCCTTCCTGATGGTTTTCACTTGATCTTCTGGAAGCCAGTCTGCAAAGGAAAGACTCATAGGAAAGACATCAATGGGATTTGAACTCATGGCCTCTGGATCATGAATACTGTGTCTCAACCCATTGAGCTAACAGATGGCTCTCAAGTACAGCCTTCCTGGTGGTTTGACTTGAACAACAAACAAGACAAATAACTTTAAAATGTGTTACAGCATAAATATAAATCTTTTTCATGGGGGGCCCTGACACTACATCTTTTCACATTGGGGTCCACTGCCCAAATACATGTCAATTTGGGGGGTTGACAACAAAACGTTTTAGAACCACAGATTACAAGGAAACAGCTGTAGGTGAATGGATAGAGTCACTGACTAGTGAGCCGCAGGTAACAGGTTCAAGCCTCAGCCACAGCAGCAAGTCAGGATGTCAAATCAAATAGGTACTATTAGGAGTGAAATGGTTGTGTTTCTTCACCCCAACTGCACATGACAGCAGTTTTATATCTGTTTACATGTACGTTATTTTCAGTGATGAAGACAAACCTCACAGACGTTCACTGTACTTTAGTACATTTTGTAAACTTATGACTCTGAGTAGAGTATAGCCTGACTTAAACAAACAAATAACAACTTAGTATAGTGAGACTTTTTTTTACACAACTTACATTTTGTAAAGCTTGACTCTGACTCAGTATAGTCAGACCTCTGTTTCATTTCATTTTCTGACATGATGTTAATCAGAGTGCTATAGCTGAGTGGTTAGTGGGCCTGCCTGGTGAACCAGAGGTCCTGGATGTGCTGGGTACGATTCCAGGTCAGGTCAACAATGTGGCAATCTTAGAGTGATTGGAGGCTGTTAAAGTGCAGAGGCCACATTTCACGTATGTGCCTAACAGTATATACTTAGCGAGCACACTGACGTTATTGTCACTACGTATTCGGCCTGTTTTTTGACCCCTAACTAGTCCTTCATACTTTTAGCTACAAACTCCGTTCCAACTCTACAACGTTCGGCCTACTTAGGACATATCGGCTACCATTTGAATTTTAGAGAATACCTTAGAGCTTTAGAAGATGTAAAGCCTCTAGAACCGTAAACCTTTAAAACCTTTTCCCCCCTGTTCTGAATTCCCATAGACGTGTTTAATATCGCGTCAAATAAGAACTGTGTTCCAAACATAAACAAATGACCCCGGCGGTTTTACTCTTATGGATATGAAGCATCAACTGACGGTGAGAAAACGCTAATGTTACTTCTGCCGAATTAGTTAAATTTGCCAGAAACGGACTGTTTCAAATATGAGTGACTGACTATCATAAACAATGCCGAGGCTCCTCCCTGACAATATCGCCGAGGCAGTTTGTTTATTTTTGGACCACAATTCTTATGAGACGATTCTATGATGACCCAATGTTATTCTCCATATGGAAATTACTTTACGACCCAGGGGACGGACGAGTGACGTCAGGACTTCTGTACTCTGGGTTAACATGTGCATGTACAAACTGGATGTATCCACTAGAGGGCAGTGTTGCCCTTCCACCTCGGTCCGGTATGCCTCTCGGTCGGTCGGAAGGAACGATCAATTATAACAATTGGGGGTCAGGCAAACGAGCTCGACCTTTATCTTCAGGGAACAACAGGAATGGAACAGATGTTTTCCCATATACAGTATATTATTTTATTCCCACTGTGCAATGAGGTCATTTTTGAACGTCCCATTTTGGTCCCTGGAGGGTGCAGAATTAAAGTTTTAATTGCGTCTTTGTCGGATGTCTTCTGAACGTCCAAACCTCTACATAAGGGCTTATTCTAGTCCAAATGTGGTCATCTTTTCTACGTAAAATTTAGACTAATTATACACATCTTTACCCCAATCTTAGTTTTTGTTTAGTTGATGTTTAGTCTTCTGTTTGTCCTTTTTGAATTTGTAAGTTTTATTTGGCCTTGTTTTATGTTTTTTATGTTATTATATTGTATTGTATTGTTGCTCCCTATGTCCCCTTTCCCAAAGGACCACAATTGAAACAAGCCTACGGGCTTTCTTGTGTTTTTTATACTTTTGAATTTTAATATTCAATAAACTAATCAAACAATCCACTTCTTCTAGGCTCGGTGCATAAATGTAATCCCCATTTCCTGTTCATTTTCCTGTAGCTTTAACATAGTTAGTAGTTAACATGCTGCTAAGCTAATCAAACAAAGCTACAGGAAAATGAACAAGATCAAATGGTTATGCCACCTTCTGAAAACTGGGAATACAGTACACAGAGGTTTACAAACAAATCACAATTCAATACACACTTATTTCCTTATTATCTCTTTATTCTTCTTGTGAATACACAGCTGTGCAAACAAATGTTCCACAATTACAGTATTCCACAAATATTCCATATGATTGTGGAATATTTGTGGACTGGAACTAGACCCCCTGAAATGGAATCTAGTTCATAGGACCACAATGGAAACAAGTCCCCAGGACTTGTGTTATCCTTTTAGCCTTAACGTACCTCATGACGTTTACCTTTCTGACTAATTAAGTATTCAAACAAACAGCAGATCAAGCCAGCTTTGAATTATTTTCGACAAAACAGAAGCGGGACAGCCACTTAACTCCCACAATGTTGTTCCATGCAGTCTAGCTCAAGACTGAATACAGAAGGTCATACAGAAGGACACACACACACACACACACACACACACACACACACACACACACACACACACAGTAGTCACTAGGGCTGATTAAGCTTGATCCAGAACAGAACAGTTAACTTCTCTTTTTTTTTTTTACACGTCAGAATCAGGTTTATTGTCACATCACAGGTTTACAAGGTACAAAAGTGGGTGAAATTCGTTTTTGTACATCGTTCCCATCGCAGCGTTAATTTCCATAGAAAGAAGAGGGGGGGGAAGAAGAAGAGGGGTGGGGGGCAAGTGGGAAGGAGATCAAACAAGAGAACAACAGAAGGCCAAACAAGTTATCTACATATTTACAAAGTACCTGAGATAATAAAAACTAAGGTGCCTGAGCATAGCAGCAATGTATGTATACTGTGCATGATATACTTATGGACGTTAAGGTGCTTAGAGAAAAAGAGCAAAATAAAAAAAAGACAAAAAAGTCAGTGCGTTATACATGGGATTAAGGTGCAAAAGGTCAGTGCGTGTCCACCTAGGGTGGACTGACCCTGGTATAATCCGCAAGTAGCTCCATGAGGGAGAGCAACACAAAAGTAATTTGTACCTGGTGTAGTCCACAGGTATGTCCGAGGGGGTCTAAGTCCAAGTCAAGTCCAAGTCCACGTCACTAGTCGAATGAAAATAAAATAATAATAAAACATAATAGCACAGCCTACTTTGCAGGGACACCCTTTTTGCTTGGGCCGGTTCCACAACAACTGAAAAATATTAAACAAGTGCTGTACTGAATAGCCAGTGAGCTACCAGGGTAAGGTCCAACCAGAGCTACTTCGTTGAACAGAACACAAGTTCAAATTACACAATACTGTGCAATACTGTGACACTAAGATCCCCCACAATGGACAGTGAAAGTTCAAGTTAAATCAGTCCTGAGTGCCTGCTGTGTGTCCTCCGCCTCCCCTTCTCGCTGGAGCATGCTTGAGGTGGTCTGCGGCATGCTGCCTTATGAGTTCCTCTGTGGCTTCTGGGTCGAATTTCATGACTGCATCTGCATAGTAAAAAAAGACAATAAAAAATGTGCAACGGCAACATGCTGTCCTAGTCCCTATCTGACATAATACACAGCTCGATTTAACTCCTGCCATCTGGTAGGAGGTTCAAGAGCTCAGGGGGAAGCACCAGCAGGTCATCCAACAGCTTCCCCAAACCATCAGAACCCTGAACCCATGCTCGCCATATATTGCCCCCAAAACCAACATCTTGAAAGATGGATTGCACTTTGAATGCATCAGCACTTTTTACCAATGTTGTCTGCTCTTTACTTTTTAATGTTTGCCTCTTTTTAATGTGCACCATGAGTTGTGGAGAATGGTATTTTGCTCCCCTGTTTGCATAGTGTGTATTGTGAAAGTGACAATAAAACTGATTGTGAGTATCCATATTGACATCCAAAAATGCTTGTACATTCACAACTAGTTTAATACAAAGCCATCTCCCTTCTACACCTAACCACCAGTTATTTAAAATGTTATGATAGCAACGGTAACGGTAGACAGTTGGCATTGTATTTTTTTTTATGTCAACAGGGAAGGACATGTTTTACCCAATTACATTTAGATTTGTCCTTGGTCAACATGAAATATGGGCTTACCTTGTATTGCGCTGAAAGTGGCAGTCTTCTCTTTTTCCCCCTTCATGTTCAACTGTGCCATCAGACTGTTACTGAAGAGCCTTAAGAAAAACAAATTACATTTAATAATGTAGTAGGATTAGGATGTATTGTAAAACATGGTATAAACCCTTAATACTACTAATTTTCACTTAATGTTCAACCATTATGTCATTGACATGACATAACAGAGGATTCAGGTGTTAAGCTAAAAAGAAAAAGGCAAAATAATGGAAACATGCAGTCAGGCGCTCATCTAGAAGAATTAACCAAATAAGTGTTCACACATTGAAAACCACAGCGCACCCAAACATCACACAGGGGTTAATTCATAGTGTATGTTGAAACATACCTGTCAAGAACTTTGTGGACACAGTCCTTAACGTCCTTCCCTCTATAACGGGAAAGTTGCAGCACCTGTTGGAATAAGTCCATGAAAACTTTCACTGACATATCCCAGAGGAACGTAAAAAGTGTGCGAGTGCATCTTATGCTGTTCATTACTTCCAGACTCTTGAAAAGCCTACCAGGGTATTAAAAGCTTGGACATCACTGAGGAGTTGCTCCTCTCTCTGGAAGTCCTCCATTCTCTCAACATGACTGGCCGCTGAAGAGGCAGGTTCTTTAATGAATATTGATATGGTCAGGACTTTCTTCTGGTATACTGAAAAATAAGTAAGTGTACACAGAGACATGTTATAGACACCACCCTACAATGATACAAAACACTGATATAATTGAAGAGCAGTTTTTGTGTCCCGATAAGAGAGGAGACAGAGAGAACAGTAAAGGAAGAAAGGAGAGAATGGGCAGAAGAGAGAAGGGTTGCAAATTAAGTGTCCCCCAGTTTGTTGGGGGTCTTCATTGAAATAGCTCAGAACTTACCTTGTGTTGGCAATGGGAATGCCCATGTTGGCCTCTCAGTCACTGCATAGCACCTGTAATAAGAACAAAAGTACATTTTAGAAATTACAAAGTGATATTTTTGCATTAAAACTTTCCAAGACAGATGACTATACATTAGATGAGAAATAATAAATATGTCATATTGTAACAATTAGGGGTGCACGATACTACTTGCTGAATTGTAAAGGTTTTGATTACTTGGGGCCTTTGGACAACTCACCATGCCTGACCGTGTCCCTGGATCTGTCATGTCTGGACCTGACCGTGTTCCTCGACCCATCACTGTGGTGGGACCTGTCATCATGTCTGGACCTGACAGAGTGCCTCCGAGCTGTTGCTGTACCTGGAGTCGTGGCTGGTCCTGATGCTGTGCCGGTATCTGACACTGTGTCTGGAGCCATCACTGTGCCTGATGGCTGGAGCCATCACTAAAGACTTAATACTTGGACATAATACTACTACAACACCATGTCACACTGAAAAAGACTACCCCTACTGGTTGGTCTTAGATGTTGACAATCACACATCTCCTCTGATACACATAGTTCAACACATTGAGCCTGTAACTACTTACTCATTGCTTGTGAATTAGGTATGGTAATGATTTCTTTAGTATGCACAACATGTAACACCTTGTACTGATTGTACTTAAAATGTGTTGGTGCAATGGAGAAAGTGAATACTCACGGGGTGTGGACATTTCTCTGCTCCGAGGTGCTACACTTGCATGTCGGGAGCCTGGAAAAGACAAAGAATGTTCTTAGATACCAAATACAAAAGGTGACTGCTTAAATGTGATTCATACTCACTGTGTGTAGACATCTCCCTGTGCCAAGACCCCTCAGCATGCTCCAACTCGACAGACATGGTGTCCACCACGACATCCACCAGGCCATCCAGGGCTTGATTTTCAGAGTCTGAAACATAACAATCAGCTTGTAACTGATTTCATGTTGTGTGTACCCAATACATCATTATCATATTTCATATATTGACATCAATACTTAACAAGCATTGAGTAACACATTGTTGTCCTGGCTGGACTGCAACTTCCTTGGTGCGATAGGAAAGGAGGGCACCTATACGGCTGCAATATAAAGTAAAAATAAACATATCCATATCTAAAATAGACAGCCTTATTAAAGCATTTGATTGTCATTTTTGACAATGGACTTATACATTGATTATAGAAGAAAGTTACCCATAATGCTCCAAAACGTCATATAAAACATGAATGGTCTACAATGTGAGGCCCAGTTTCTGTTAACACATTTCATATTTAGAAGTTACTTGAGAAACATATGAACTCTACATCAGTCATCATCTTGTCTTTTAACAGGTTTCCTCTTCCCTCTTATCACCACATCCACATCCTCCTCTTCCTCCTCTGCTTGGCTGGTCAGGTTGTAGTTGTCACATTCACAAGCTTTAACTAGAAGTTATACAATTCAACTGTAAACATTGATTCAACTATTTGTACTTGAATTATTGAGTAAATGATCCAAAAACAAAACCTGCCTGAAGTCATCTTTATCTTGACTAACTGGGACGTCAGCCAGTCCTCCTGGGGGTCCTTTCTCATCTTGTAAGTTGTGTTTGTTTGGCATTTGGCCATCTAATGGTTCCCTTACCCCTGTCGATCCAATTATTAGGAATTGTACCCTCTGTCTCCTTTCCATCCTCCAACCACACATCCCTGGCATACATGACCTGAAAAAGACAGCACAAACATGTTAGTGCAATATCAGAAAATAAATTATGTGAACCATAGTCAATAAATCACCGGGCAAGTGGTCATGTTAGTAGAGGGCAAAGAACTAGAGGCGGCCGGATTGAAAATGCTACGATTCTCATTAGAAGCAACATGGAGGGATGAGAACAGAAATGACTACATTTGAGTATAAGCCCAGGTTAGAAGGTTAGACGATAAAGCAAGAGAGGTGGATAAAGCGAGAGGTGAGGTAGAGATGGTTTATCTGAGGCGGAGGGAGAAGGATGCTGAAACGCAAGACAAATAGCAAATTTAGGGTGTGCTGAGAGAGACAAGCAGGTGATGATCGAGGAAGGTGCAGCCATGATGGGAACTAGCTGAAAGAAAAAGAAAATGTAACCTTTAATATTGCTGTTCCAGACCATGGTGAAAGGGTATGAGGACATAACCACCAACGTTTCTTGTGGGAGGCAAGCCACCTTGCGGAACAGATCCGTTTCACGCAGTAGTCCATCTTTCATCCTACCCTGACTTGGCTTCCATTTCCTTGCTTGTTCTTTCACTGAAGTCCTGATTGTTTTTCTGGATATATGATATGATTGACAGCCGCAGCAGTGCAGCCAGTCTCATCCCTGACATTGTTGTCTCCTATCAAGGGACCATAGATGACCCACCCCAATAGGGTCCTCACAGCATATGGTCGATCTGCCTGGCTGTTAACCACCTCCAAAAAGGTACCAATAACTTTGAAGCATTTCTGCCAATCAGTAGGTCAACACCAGAGTCTATTTCTTGCAGTTTGATGTGTTTCAAATAAGGCCATGGTGACAAGCCCTGTTGTTTTTGGAATATTGTGTTGTGAGACAGGCATGGTTTTATGAGGGAACACATTAGGGAGTTGTATGAAATCATTTTTGTCCAACTTGGCTATTTCCAAACCTGAGATATGGTGACTGGTCTCAGGCTTCACTTGGTTCATTGTGCGGAGAAGAATATTAGTTTTTTGTCCGGTAATGTTTAGCCTTCTCATTAAGTTTTCAGTGCAGAATGTGGATGTGCTTCCATGGTCCAAAAATGCATATGTTTGCAACACTGTCTCCCTGTGGCTCTTCACTTGAACGGGTACTATGGAGAAGATGGAGGTTTCATCACCAGCCCCAATATGACCACATGTGTGAGGTGAGACGACAGCATTGTTTCCTATTGATTTCTTTTCCGTTTCTTCCAGGGTTGAGCTCTAGGGGGTACGGGCGGGTACGGCGTACCCTTAGTTATGGGGCTGGGGGCTCGCGCGTGCTCAACATGCACTCACCGTCAGCGGCGGTCGTTAACACCTTAAAGTTTAAACAATAGCCTCTGAAGGTTAGCGCCGTCAGTGGCGAGACATTCTCAATAGCGTCTACCTGGCTGCTTTGCATAACATTAGGCTACTGGAGAAAAGCCATGTACTTGAATTGAATGTGCACTGCAGAGTGTGAAGGGGATTGCTTAGCAGAGCACCCAGTTCTCTGAGACAAGACAAAGACAAGTTGTCTGATTATTTTAACTGCTTATCTGTGGGTGAGTCTATGTAAAGGGCTTTTATATAAAACTAAAAAGTAAAATAAAATAATTGATTAATTGAAACAAAAATAAAAACAACAAATTAACAATGCAACAAAATAATAAGAAATATAAATACATTAATAATCACATGTTGAATACAGTATTAGTAAGTGGCTATGTGCACATGCCTGCGCACGTGACGTCATAAAATACAGTACCCTTAGTTCAAAAATCCACAGCTCACCACTGGTTTCTTCAATGTGGAGTATATCAGGATGGTTTTGTTCACACGTATCACAGGTTAAACGACTTGTGCAGTCTCTGCTTAAGTGTCCTCTTTTCAAACAGCCGAAAACAGACTCCCTTTTCCTTTAAGTAGTGCATCTTCTCTCTGTGTCTTCTCTATTTCATCTGTGGACACCGCTCCAATATGTGACCACTTTTATTGCAGAAAAGACAATCATTATGATAGCTGATGAATACACTTCTTTCCACTCCATTTGACTGCACTGCCGTTTCTATGGGTGTTACTGTTGTGGCAAAACTGCTTCTTGGAATGTCTCTTGTGTCTCTTGGTTTGATGATGGTTGAGGTTTTGACAGTTGTAGTTTGCTTAGCATCTTGTATGTTTCCAAACAGTGGGTCAGACAGTATTTTTTACCTGTCTCTCTATGAATTGTACAAGGTCAGAAAGCTTAGCACGATGTCCATGCCTCTCCTGTAGCTTGCATGCCTTGTTCCTCCAGGTTTATCCGAGCTTGTATGGATGGCCTTTTGTATATTGTTCAAAGTAATGTAAGCAGTCACTGTAATCGTCAGTCTTTTTCTCCACTCCTCTCTCAAATGCCCTGATAAACATTTCATATTGCAATGGGTCACCATCATAAACTGGAATGTCTCTTGGTGGTAAAGTGGAATACAGATTTTGCTTAACCAGTAAAGCAGTTTTTTCATTCTGTCTTCGTAGCACATTACAAATATCACCTGCAGGGGGTGTAGTGTGAGTGACATGACCTTGAACATTCTTTTTCCCATGAAGCTGTACATTTTCAGTTTGCACATTTTTGTTTATTATATTTTCGGTTTGAACATTTTGCCTGGGGAGAGAGTATTGCATTAGAGGAGTCATGTAATGAGCTTTGGCAGATTTTTCATGAAGTGGTTGTTTTGGTCTCACAACCTGTGGCTGGGAGGGAGGCTTTGTGGTTTCCATTGTTTCCTTTTTAGGTAGGTAGGTATGTATTTGCATTTGGGTTGAATGGGGTTGTTTCCTTTGGAGCAGCAGCTCCTTTCTTTGAGTTTGTCCCACTTGACACTCTTGATGAGTTCCTTGGCCCATGGTTTCCAGTACATGGGCCTTTGCATTTGCTGCTTCCAGCTGAGTCTCCATTTCCAGTTGCTCCTTTTGCATTCTGAGTTGTCCCTGTTATGCTTCAATTTCATATTTTTGTGTAAGCCAGCCACCTGTTCCATGAGAGCAGCCTTTTCAGCCTGAGCTATGATGAGCAGATGAAGTTGAAGATAATTTTGATGGAGTGGATTTGTGTGTGGATTTTGATACATTTGATATACTGTCATGGGGTCCAATGTCATCAGAATGTACAGCACTCCACATTTCACTTTCAGCAGTGACCGGTGTTTGTGGCTCCTTTTCAACAGTGACATGTATTGGTAGTTCCTTCTGAATAATGACATGCATTTGCTGTTTCACCTCTGATAGCCACAGGTGTACATCCTGTACAAAACCTTCCAGAATATACATTTTTGGTTGAAACCATGAATTTTGCCTTGCAATTTCCTCCTCAGGTAATGGCAAAACCACCAATGATGAATGACTTTCCCTTGCTTCATCACACAGTTTGATTAATCTGAAGGTCACTGCAAATCAACAGCGAGACAAAATTAAACATATTACAAACATAAACAAACAGATAATACATATATTACAATATATTAAAAGCAGAAGTGATACTTAGGCGTCTTCCTTCTTGCGTGTATCATCATCAGATGTCCAGCTCAATGACGTGCAGCCACTCCCTCGTCTCAGGTCCCACATGGTCTGTACAGGACACAGAGGTGATTATGTGATAGGCAGTCTGCATAAGCATGCTGTGCAGTCTGTCAGGCCCAAACTGTAGGAGTAGTAGCGCAGCAAAATAAACTTTATCTTGAAAGAAAGAATAAGAAAGTCGGAAGATTACTATAGTCTAAAAACATAAACAAACAGATAATACATATATTAAAAACAGAAGTGATACTCAGGCATCTTCCTTCTTTCGTGTGTCATCATCAGATGTCCAGCTCAATGACGTGCAGCCACGCCCTCGTCTCAGGTCCCACATCAAAGAGACCGGCCTCCGATGGTGGCCTGTACAGGACACAGAGGTGATTATGTGATAGGCAGTCTGCATAAGCATACTGTGCAGTCTGTCAGGCCCAAACTGTGGGAGTAGTAGCGCGGCAAAATAAACTTTATCTTGAAAGAAAGAAGAAGATACCCGGAAGATCTATAGTCTACTATAGTCAACACTAAATCGCGCACACATACACACTTTGGTAGGGGTTTGGATTGTGTCGTTACCTTGCCATGATGCAACTCGAAAGGTCACTGAAAATCAACAGAGAGACAAAATGAAACATATATTAAAAACATAAACAAACAGATAATACATATATTACAATATATTAAAAACTGAAGTGATACTCAGGCGTTTTCCTTCTTTCGTGTGTCATCATCAGATGTCCAGCTCAATGACGTGCAGCCACGCCCTCGTCTCAGGTCCCACATCAAAGAGACCGGCCTCCGATGGTGGCCTGTACAGGACACAGAGGTGATTATGTGATAGGCAGTCTGCATAAGCATACTGTGCAGTCTGTCAGGCCCAAACTGTGGGAGTAGTAGCGTGGCAAAATAAACTTTATCTTGAAAGAAAGAAGAAGAAACCCGGAAGATCTATAGTCTACTATAGTCAACACTAAATCGCGCACACATACACACTTTGGTAGGGGTTTGGATTGTGTCGTTACCTTGCCATGATGTAACTCGAAAGGTCACTGAAAATCAACAGAGAGACAAAATGAAACATATATTAAAAACATAAACAAACAGATAATACATATATTACAATATATTAAAAACTGAAGTGATACTCAGGCGTTTTCCTTCTTTCGTGTGTCATCATCAGATGTCCAGCTCAATGACGTGCAGCCACGCCCTCGTCTCAGGTCCCACATCAAAGAGACCGGCCTCCGATGGTGGCCTGTACAGGACACAGAGGTGATTATGTGATAGGCAGTCTGCATAAGCATACTGTGCAGTCTGTCAGGCCCAAACTGTGGGAGTAGTAGCGCGGCAAAATAAACTTTATCTTGAAAGAAAGAAGAAGAAACCCGGAAGATCTATAGTCTACTATAGTCAACACTAAATCGCGCACACATACACACTTTGGTAGGGGTTTGGATTGTGTCGTTACCTTGCCATGATGTAACTCGAAAGGTCACTGAAAATCAACAGAGAGACAAAATGAAACATATATTAAAAACATAAACAGATAATACATATATTACAATATATTAAAAACTGAAGTGATACGCAGGCGTTTTCCTTCTTTCGTGTGTCATCATCAGATGTCCAGCTCAATGACGTGCAGCCACGCCCTCGTCTCAGGTCCCACATCAAAGAGACCGGCCTCCGATGGTGGCCTGTACAGGACACAGAGGCTGTGCAGTCTGTCAGGCCCAAACTGTGGGAGTAGTAGCGTGGCAAAATAAACTTTATCTTGAAAGAAAGAAGAAGAAACCCGGAAGATCTATAGTCTACTATAGTCAACACTAAATCGCGCACACATACACACTTTGGTAGGGGTTTGGATTGTGTCGTTACCTTGCCATGATGTAACTCGAAAGGTCACTGAAAATCAACAGAGAGACAAAATGAAACATATATTAAAAACATAAACAAACAGATAATACATATATTACAATATATTAAAAACTGAAGTGATACGCAGGCGTTTTCCTTCTTTCGTGTGTCATCATCAGATGTCCAGCTCAATGACGTGCAGCCACGCCCTCGTCTCAGGTCCCACATCAAAGAGACCGGCCTCCGATGGTGGCCTGTACAGGACACAGAGGTGATTATGTGATAGGCAGTCTGCATAAGCATACTGTGCAGTCTGTCAGGCCCAAACTGTGGGAGTAGTAGCGCGGCAAAATAAACTTTATCTTCAAAGAAAGAAGAAGAAACCCGGAAGATCTATAGTCTACTATAGTCAACACTAAATCGCGCACACATACACACTTTGGTAGGGGTTTGGATTGTGTCGTTACCTTGCCATGATGTAACTCCAAAGGTCACTGAAAATCAACAGAGACAAAATGAAACATATATTAAAAACATAAACAAACAGATAATACATATATTACAATATATTAAAAACTGAAGTGATACGCAGGCGTTTTCCTTCTTTCGTGTGTCATCATCAGATGTCCAGCTCAATGACGTGCAGCCACGCCCTCGTCTCAGGTCCCACATCAAAGAGACCGGCCTCCGATGGTGGCCTGTACAGGACACAGAGGTGATTATGTGATAGGCAGTCTGCATAAGCATACTGCAGTCTGTCAGGCCCAAACTGTGGGAGGAATAGCGCGTCAAAATAAAGTTGTTGTTTAGTTGTTGTCCAAGTCGAACCAACGCAATCCACCGTGTTCACTCCACTGCTTCGCAGCTGGCTTGTGAGTTTAGGATTCACATTCTCTAAAATGAGTTTAATGACGTCCTCCTCACTGATCTGAGGCTGCCAACGTTGGCACAGAGACCTGTACATATAGGCAAAATGTCTAAGGCTTTCGTCTTCACCCTGTACTCGGGTTCGAACTCTCAGCCAATTCGTCCTCATAGACCAACACGCCCAGGTGTTGGTCTCCTGGCCTACTACCCACTAGTCTCTGGCAGTGCCATGAAACACATTCCTGAGTGTCACAATGAGTTCCTCATCCAACAGGGGCTGCATGGCGAGAAAGTCACGGCACTTTTCCAAATAACGCAATAGATCTGAGGTGTCCTCACGCTGTCCAAAGGTGGTTAATTGGATTTTAATGGGAGATTTGCCCATAAATCCTCCTCGCAGGTCACCTTGTACGTTCTCCCGACGTGTACCTCCACCAGTGCGTAGCGTGGACTGCAGATGTTGATGCGCCTTACCAGATGGTGCAGTAGGTGGTATGACAGGAGAACTGGTTTGTAGTGTGGTTTGAACAGCAGTTCCAGCCACTGAAGTAGTGTTAATATTTCTGTATTCATGGTCTCCAGATTTTTCAAGCATGTTGCTACTGATGATTGAGTGTGTTCCAAATTGTGTACAATAGGGGCAGAGCAGTATTTACAACCCTCAGAACTTCAGTATGGCGTTTCAATTTCCAGTTCATGCTCACTCATTGCAGTTGAATGTCCATCCGGTTCATTGATCTGATTTATTTCACTTATTGCAGGTGAATTTCCATCCGGTTCATTGATCTGATTTATTTCACTTATTGCAGGTGAATTTCCATCCGGTTCATTGATCTGATTTATTTCACTTACTGCAGGTGAATTTCCATCCGGTTCATATATTTGAGGCTGGTTAGCTTGAGTTGACATTGTTTGAGGGTGGTGGTGGTGGTGATGATTTGTTTGAGGGTGGTGGGTTTGACACCAACACGGGTGCTGAGTTTCTATTTCATCAAAGACCCACAAGTTTCCATCAAACTTTTCCATTTTGAAATTGCAAATGTTCCCTTTTTGATCGCGTTTGAATAAATAAAATTGTTATTTCCCACTGAGCTTGTTTGCACAGTTTTGCTTGTTTGTTCCTTTGTTTGTTGAAAATGATCCGGTTTTGCACCTGTGAACTCAGTTGTTTTTGCTTGAGATTGAGGTCCTTTTAAACATCTGGGGTGCCACTTTTTATCTAACGGTTTAGCTTTGATATTACTGTTTGGGGTGCCAGTTAGGCCAAAGCCTAACACGAATTTAGTCCAGTCTGGACAAAAAAAACACTTTTTTAAAAGCCAACCTTACACAGGATTTAAATGCACAATTAGTAGAACCAAATGAACCTTAAAACCTGAAACCAGGGATTGATTACCCACAAAAGAATACCTTCAACTCAATGAACAACAGAATGAATGAAATACACAGACACAAAAAACCTCAGTTTGACTTTGTATTGTAAAATAATCCCCAATCCAGTCCACAGTTTGTCCAATACCACGCAGTTCAGTGTCAGTTCACAGAAAGTCACTATTCACAACCCACTGTTCCTTCAAAACAGGTTATTCACAAATGTATTGAAACCTTGGTTAACCAAAATGAAATAAAGACAAAATAAAAATGCCCCACGACCTTTACCGTGGTGGCGAACGAATGAATGAGGCAACCAGCTGTACACCGTGTTTGTGTGAGAGAGGAGGGGGGGGGGATAGCTCCAGGAATCCACTCCACTTTTTCCGGTGTGCCTGTGTGTGTGTGCGGTTTGGATTGTGTAGTTACCTCGCCATGATGCAACTCCAAAGGTCACTGCAAATCAACAAAATGAAACATATATTACAAACATAAACAAACAGATATTACATAGATTACAAACAGAAGTGATACTCAGGCGTCCTTTTCTTTCGTGTGTCATCGTTAGACGTCCAGCTCAATGACGTGCAGCCACGCCCTCGTCTCAGGTCCCACATCAAGAGACCGGCCTTCGATGGTGGTCTGTACAGGACACAGAGGTGATTATGTGATCGGCAGACTAAATAAGCATACTGTGCAGTCTCTCAGGCACAAACTGTGGGAGGAGTAGCGCGGCAAAATACAGATTATCTAGAAAGAAAGAAGAAGAATAATAAAGTTGGGAGATTACTATAGTCCATACTAATAAACACAGATCATTTGTGGTGCAGTTGATTAGTTACAACATATCCATCATAACCACAAATTAGACAGCACGGCACTGTACCAAATCCCATTAAACAATAATCTCTCAAAAGAAAAATAACACAAACAACAACTTATGTAACCCACATGGTTGTGTAAATCTAAGCATAAGAAGACATCCCAAATCACCTTCACACAACAAAGTTAACTAATACAGGTCTAAGGAGTTAATAATCAATAGAGTCACACTTACAGACAATGCTTGCCTGGCACAACAACAGAAATGGCAGCAAGGGTTTTAAATGCTTTGGTTTTGGCTGAATAGACTGGGATCTAACTCTCTAACCTGTGCTGACCTACTGAACCGGGGAATATACCATTTGTCAAGATAGAGGGAATACAAGTGTTGTGGAGAATATAATACCTTGTGAAAGCCATCATTTTGTTCTAATTTGAATTTGTAGTTATTTTACAGTAATTTAATAACATAATAATCAATGCTGTAGACATAGATCACATTCATGATTTTATTTTATGAAGCACATGTCTTGTAACTATTCCATTTGGAAAATAGCAAGCAGCATATCCTTTTAATGCTTGCATGTATGATTGAAAATAATGCCATACCTTGCTATACCCAATTGATGCCCCTGATAGACCAGTAGTGGAAAAAGTACTCAAATGTTTTACTTAAGTAAAACAATCAATACTGCAATATAGAAATACGTAAGTAAAACCAGAATACTAAATTGACTTGAGTAAAAGTAAAAAAGTAATGGCATAAAGTACCAAAGTATATGTACTTAAAGTACCAAAAGTAAAAGTACTCATGTAGAATGTCCCTTTTCAAGTTTTCAAATGCATAAAAACCTTTTGAAAATAGTTATAGCCGATCTACAAGCTCATAATGCATCGCGATGCGACACATTGTGAGCTTGTAGATCTGCTATTTTCAAAAGATTTTTATACATTTTGAAAACTTGAAATGGGACATTTCTGCAAAAAGTACATTTTGATGCCAATACTTCTGTACTTTTAACTCGAGTACATTTTGAATTCCAGACTTTTACTTGCTTTACTTTTACTTCTGCTGCTGGGGCCTTTCAGTAGGCCTGTCATGAGCCTCTAGCTGAGGTTGGCTTGGGGGTCCTCTGGCTACTGAGAACCAGGCATCAACATCTTTAATGAATCCATCTTTATATTTATTGACCTTTGAGAACCAATCATTTTGCCTTTCTTGTTCATCATGTGGAATAAGAGGCATCAAAGAATCATGCAGTGCATTGGAATTTTCAGACAATTTCATCAAGTTGTGTGTAGCGGCCCCCACCGAAAGATATAAGACTTGAACTGATCATGAATTGATTACGATCCAAAGATCAACGTAAGAACTGGCAAGACAGTACAAAAACAAATAAAAGACTCTGTTAGTTTCCCATACTGTGTGTAAGAACAACAGGTGGCTATCATAACACTAGCTCACTTAAGCTCCAAATTTAAATAATAGAACATTCAAACTGTACTGAAAGTGCTTTTTAACATGGCTTTGACGATCAGTCAGCATTACGATAATTACTTTACAATGAATTAAGGCAGATGACTTCGACATCATCACTTATTCTAATGAACTTGTCTTTTTTCTTTTTTAGCAGTTGTTTTTAAACTCATGAAACACGTTTTTTAACCTTTTTCAAGTGCTTATAATGACGTGTTTTTTAACCATAATGTATGAAATACAGTCATATCAAATACCTTCCTTTGCTATGTACAATTCAAACCTTTCATTTTCAACACACTTTACAGAAAGAGTAGCAAACTCAACTCTGGTTTAGTTTGTTCTTATTATCCATAGCACCACATTCCTTTGTTGCAGAAATACATTTCTTTCATTCAAAGTCCTTCAATATACCTTATGCTGAACAAGAGGTAAACAAATCAAGCAATGCATTTTTAGCAATGGTCCTGTCCTTGTATCACTACAAAACACCTGCTTAGCTGCTAAAGTAGCTAACAAAAGTTTGTAGCAACTCACCAATGTTATCAGAAAGGAACGCTTAGCCCTCTGGCAAGACTGAGATGATGGGCAAGGTGTGTGTGCTGTCTTGTGTGGCTTCCATATGTATTTAGATTAGTATTAATTTGTTTGGGCTCTGTGACTCTGTCGCTCTCAGTGATCTCTCCTGCAGTGCAGCTGCAGTGCAGGTTGCCAGGTTGGTTCTGTGGGAATAGGGATTCACAGCAGAGAATGTGGCAGAGACAGAGAACGGGCGGGGCAAGTAGTAGAGGGGTGTCATGTGATTGGGGGAATTCCTCTGTCAGTCTTCATATCCTTGGCTGGCTATGCGCTTGTAGATATGCTATCTTTGTCGTGAAAATATGTGCAAATTGTTGAATATATATTTATATATTTTTAAGTGGACATTTGTAACTCAAATCTTTGCTTCTGAGGGAGTCTACAAATTGTTTTAAAAAATGATGCTATATCAGTGGTTCTCAAACTTTTTCATGTCAAGGACCCCCAAAGTGATATGTATTTGAACACGGACGTAGGGGAGACCATGTTGTTCCAGGGACCCCCGCCTAGAAGCAAAGATTTGAGTTACAAATGTTCGCTTTAAAATAATATACATATTCAATACATATATTTTTTAATAGCAGTTCTACAAGCTCATTGAGCTCAGTTCGGGGCTCTCCCCCAGGCTGGCAGAGGGAGAGTAGTGCCCAGGATTACAGCTTAGTCAATTGGCACTGGGTGAAAAAAAATGGGTTACAAAAATCGTGGGATAAAAAGAGAAAAGAAAGTGTATTTGAAACAAAACATTAAACAGATCACTAATAGGCTTACACACCTAATTAACACTCAGTGATGTTTGTCATTTTTTTATAATACTTTTCAATCTGTATTTCATGAACTGATAACAAACCAAGCTAACCGTCCATAAACTCAACACAATATTAGTCCGGCCGTTTCGAGCAAAAATCGTACACTTTACGATAAAAGCATGACATTTGGCACACCGTTAGGGCATGCCATAAGGAACATTTTTGGCTATAGGGCCATCGCAGTTTTGTCCTGTGGTAACTATGGCAGCCATTTTCCAAAATGGCCACCACCTGCTGTCATTTTACCAATAACTCAGGTGCTAGACCACCTAGGATCTTGATTCTGGTGACTAATCCTACATTTTCAAGGATGAGGAATACAGTGGTACTATTTACAACATGCTACTACCTAACTACATATATCTGGCATTCAGTTAATTCAATAATTGTAAACCCATCAAAATATGTAATGATGTAGTACAGTAGCCTACATGTTTTCAAACTGACACGTGAGAGTCAAGAATGCAGTACTTCACTGTTTTCACTCTTTTATTAGTAGTCGCATTGCATAATTATTTTAAATGGACTATAAGACACAACAAAGACAGAGTACTCATGAGTCATAGCATAATGGCATATAGACCAATTATTTGCGCTGGTTTCACCCAGCGCAAATACACCCCAACCCCCTCTTGTGTGTTGGCTAGTGAGGTGCGTCCTAGCGAGACCTGATAGAATGGGTTTCATTGCGCACATACTGGTTCCGCACATATTGGTTCTTAGCAGTGTGACGTCGTCTGTTAAGGGGTCTATTCAATAAAGCCAGATAATCTACACAATGTTAGTTGCACAGTCCACCACAGTAGCAAAGGGCAGTACACTGAAGGGCTGTCTTAACACATCTGCATTGTCCACTGCATCCCTTTTTGCAACCACAGCGGAAGAGTTCCCGACAGGCCAGGCTCGCTTCTGTGTGGTCCAGTGCACTTCCCATCCTCCTGTCAAAATTAGAATCAGCTTTATTGTCAGATCACAGGTTTACAAGTGTAAAGAAGTGGATTAAATTATTTGCATTCACCTGTCTCCTTCCTCTTCCACCCCCATTCACCTGGGGATGGGAGTTCAGGGGCTGCAACCATCGCCTGTCCCCAGCAGTGGCCAGCTTGGTAGGCTGCCCTCTTTGTATGTTGAATCAGTGCAGCTCGTGTTGGGGGGAGTCCATCAATTGTTCTGCCCTTCTAGGTGAATAGCTGCTTCCGTGCCTGATTCACTGATGCCTGGCCGCTAGTATGGTCATAGAGCAATACCACAAATGGTCAGTATCATTATCATGGTCAGTATCATGGTCAGTACCAAGGTCAGTACCATGGTCAGTACCATGGTCAGTATCAGTACCATGGTCAGTATCATGACCGGTATCATGACCAGTATCATGGCCAGTATCATGGTTAATTATGGTCAGTACCATGGTCAGTATCATGGTCATTATCAGTACCATGGTCAGTATCAGTATCATGGTCCATACCATGGTCAGTATCATGGTCAGTATCAGTACCATGGTCAGTATCATGGTCAGTATCAGTATCATGGTCAGTACCATGGTCAGTTTCATGGTCACCATGATACTGACCATGATACTGACCATAATTAACCATGATACTGGCCATGATACCGACCATGATACTGACCATGATTCTGACATTAAACTGACCATGATACTGACCATGAAACTGACATTCTACAGACCATGATACGTACATGATATTGACATTATACCGACCATGATACTAACCATCATACTTGCCAGGAAACAACAATTTGAGCCGTTATTGTCTCCGCCAGGCCGAAAGGCATGGCGAGAGAGTATGTTTTACCCCTGTCCGTCCGTCCGTCCGTCCGTCTGTGAACAGCTAATCTCTGGCACCGTTAGCCCGGTTTATTACTGTAAATGTATTACATTATGAGCAGTTATTACATTATGTGTTGCTACAGCAACTCATAATGTAATAACGGCTCATAATGTAATAAACGAAATGTAATAAAAGCTCATAATGTAATAAACTAAATGTAATAAAAGCTCATAATGTAATAAACTAAATGTAATAAAAGCTCATAATGTAATAATCAGCTCATAATGTAATAAAATCATGAGCCCATAATGTAATAATGTGTTACATTAAGAATCTTGCGTAGCCACTCATAATGTAATAACACTGCATAATGTAACCAGAAAAAGTGCTCCCCGGAGCACAGGTCTCCGCCAGGTCAGGGAGGTTATTGTGGCCTCCTGGTGGCGCTATAATAGGCCAATGTGAAAAGGGTGCTATTTCTTCTTAGGCCTTTCAATCGGACACTGCATTCATGATTTGAGGCATTTTGTTCCAAAAATGTGTTTTGCTAAATTAGACCTGCTGGTGGCGCTATAACAGGCCAATGTGAAAAGGGTGCCATTTCTTCCTCGGCCTAGTGGGAAGGTGTGCGCAAAATTTCACGGCAATCGCACACTGCGTTGATGATTTGAGGCATTTTGTTCAAAACGAACCAATCCTGCAAACTTTGGAAGCCAATCTTAGCCAATCAGGATAGAATATAAAAATCGGAGAGACCCGTGTTGATCACATGACTATATAGATACTGTGTACCGATTTGCGTGAGGTTTGGACAAAATCTGTAGGAGTGATATCCAAAAATGTGTTTTGCACAAATCGGCCTCCTGGTGGCGCTATAACAGGACAATCTGAAAATTTTGGGGCAGATGTTCGGCTTTGGCATCCAGGGAGTGTGTGTGCACAGTTTCGCAGCGGCCGGGCTAACAGACACACGGACGGACGGACGGACAGACAGGGGTAAAACATACTCTCTAGCCATGCCTTTCGGCCTGGCGGAGACAATAACGGTTCAAATTGTTGTTTCCTGGCAAGTATGATGGTCAGTATCATGGTCGGTATAATGTCAGTATTATGTACGTATCATGGTCAGTATCATGGTCTGTAGAATGTCAGCATCATGGTCAGTATCATGGTCAGTATCATGGTCAGTATCATGACAGTATTATGGTCAGTTTAATGTCAGTATCATGGTCAGTATCATGGTTAGTATCATGGCCAGTTTAATGTCAGTATCATGGTCAGTATCATGGTCAGTATCATGTCAATATAATGTCAGTATCATATACGTGTCGTATCATGGTTAGTATCGTGTCAGTATCATGGTCAGTTTAATGTCAGTATCAAGGCCAGTATCATGGTCGGTATCATGGCCAGTATCATGGCCAGTATCATGGTTAATTATGGTCGGCATCATGGCCAGTATCATTGTGACCATGAAACTGACCATGATACAGACCATGATACTGATCATGATACTGACCATGATACCGACCATGGTACTGACCATGATACTGATACTGACCATGGTACTGACCATGGTACTGACCATGGTACTGACCATGATACTGACCATGATACTGACCATGATACTGATACTGACCATGATACTGATAATGATTATTATGATGTAACACTTTACTTTTCTCAACAATATGAGACATTATTACATTATGAACTTTTATTACATTATAAGCGGCCACGTGAGATTTATAATGTAACACATTATTACTGTAGTAACTGAGTAGTACCACTGTAATATGCCTGACTACGCCACCTCCCGCTTGTGGAGGGGGCAGGAGGAACCCTTAAACCTTATTCTGTTCAACTTCCCTTAAACAGGAACAATTATTTTACTAGAGGCAGTTTGTGGAAAAATATAACAACTTTATTACCATAAAATTACAAAACACATCACTGTCTATTACAAACTAGCACGACAATTAAGGTATTTAAGGCAAGGTATTTAGTATTAAAATGGCAATCTAACAGTTACCTCTCACATTATAAGGAAGGGCGGGTGCACACAGTGAATACCAAAATAACTAGGGGAAAAGAAAAGGGGACAGGCCTCAAAGAAATCATGCAATATAAATACAAAACTCAAATACAAAACATGCAGTGCCAGGTTATATGAATACACACCAATAAAACCAAAGGGGTCCCCAGTGCAGTCCCAAGCTGAGAGGAGAGCCGTGTGCAGCAGGGCGGACCCGGCCTTGAACAGGGTTACATGAATTAAACTGTAACAGAACAGAGGAGAGAAACAGTTAAAATATGCCAATATGGATAAATGTTAAAACCTATGCCTACAGTGTACCTTGGCTAGATGGCTCAAACAAACAAAACAAAAAGAGTAAATTAACAGTGGAAAACAGTGGCCGGTGTGGTCCCTTTAAGGAGACAAACAAAACGCATTAGTTGCCAGCCCTAGTATCACACTATAAAACATTATATTCAAATCATTAAAAGAACAAAACAGCTTAAAACCTACTTTGTGTTGCAGTAACGGTGCACACAATATAAGGCCAAGGCGAGGGGGCAACCTCAACACCAGAGCTGCTGTATAAAAGAAGACAGTGATGTTACAAACTAAAATACATTAAAATCCACAAAAAGGCAATGCATAAGATACTGCTTTACCCGTGTCTCCAGGTAGGGCAGACAGAACAGAACAGACACCACCAGGAGGTCACTTCATTTGTAAAACTGAAATAATAAATAAATGCATTAAAAGATAATAAAACACAATGCTGTTGGCTAAATTAAAGTGCTAAAGAGCATGGGAAGCCTCCATGTGCTCAACAGAAAATAGGCAACCAAACAAACAAAAGCCAGTAGTAACATGTGCTCAAACAATAAGCTAAACATTAGCATGAGCTACAACAAACAAAAGGGTCGCACAAAGTAGCAGATCTACAAGGTTCAGTTTTTGGCCTACCATGTGTTCTCCTTCTCCCTGCATGAACCATGCTGCCTACAGCAGAGACAAATGGCTCTCTACTGGGAGGAGCTGGCTTTTATACTTCCTGGTCATGGTGGTCAGGTGCAGTGGGTGCACCAGTCACCTAGATTCCCACATTACATTATAGAAAAATCTGTTATTACGTTATGCGCTAATTCTTTTATTACATTATGAGCTGATTATTACATTATGAGTTTTTATTACATTTAAATTATTACATTATGAACCATTATTACATTATGAGCCGTTATTACATTATGAGTTGCTACACCGAGGCGATGTGAAAGTTTCAATGTCGATTACCCCATGCTGCTTATTTCCATACTTAAAAAGGTATAAATGTTATATAGGATTCAAGTCCTGGCACAAAAATGTGTTTGTTCTGTTCTATTGATGTCAGTTCATGTAAAGATGGATTTCTTTAATGTCTTTATGAGACAAATGTTTCTTGCACTTTTTCTTTGGCAAAATTATTGTCATTTTGCTACTGTGGTTTGAGTTGAAACTGTAGTTTATCCTGTGCTGAAAAGTGGGTACATTGCGATTATGAGCTTCAGGCAGGCGGTACTACTTGTCAACCAGTAGGTGTCCTTCGACTCCTTCCCATCATCAGAATCTCAATGGAAGAGTAGGGACACACCGCATCCAACCACTGCAGATGTACTTGTTGTTATATTGTATTAAAATATACTCTGCCATACAGATCATTAAAATAACATTTCATTCATTCAAATAAGTTGTGGATTACAGTTTTAACATTATAGCGTTCTCACTTTAACTGTCTTGATGCATTCAAGAGTGTACTTAAAAAGGTATAAATGTTACATAGGATTCAAGTCCTGGCACAAATGTGTTTGTTCTATTCTATTGATGTCCGTTCATGTAAAGATGGATTTTGTTAATGTTTGTTTTGTGAGACAAATGTTTTTTGCACTTTTTCTTTGGCCAGGTTATTGTCATTTTGCTACTGTGGTTTGAGTTGAAACTGTAGTTTATCCTGTGCTGAGAAGTCTCCATTCCAATAGAGATAGTATTGGTATCTTTAGGAACTTTTGTAAAAAGTCCTATAAATCACATTCAGGTCTATATCATATTTCAGTAAGTATGATGCATATTTGCATTCTTTGGCCGGTTGTGTAATTTGTTCAGAACCATACGAATTAAATGACTATGTTTCATACTCTAGCCATATGTAAGAAATTGATGTCATTTTGAGTTTTTGACCACACTTTGGTGTTTATTTGATTATTGTTTCACTGCCTTTAATGCCTGTAAATGTGAAAAGGATGACACCAAAAGCCAGACAGAGGGCTTGTTTCAAGTTTGTTTTTTAATAAACAATCAAACTGAGCATTTTTGCCTGCCTATTTGTTCGGTGGAAACTTGATCATGAAGTTGATAAAAACATGAATAAAAAAAAAGTAGTGTCGATGTAGCTAGCTACTTTTGCCATGTAGCTTATAGTGTAGCTTGCTACAATTCTCTGACGATAGCTTCAGTTGTAGTTGAGCTACTATTAATAGAGAGTAACTGGTAGTGTAGCTTACTACATTTTCCAAGTAGCTTGCCCATCACTGACATTTAGTTTGACTCGGTTCCACAGATAAATATTGTGAAAATAGCAGATCTACAAGCTCACAATGCATTGCAACACCAGCATCAGTGTTTTGTACTCTGTGCGGGCAGTAATTGGGAGCCATTGGAGGGAGCGGAGAAGGGGGGAAAACTTTGGCTGGTTGAAGACCAGGCATGCCTTATTTGCTGGGGCTTAAGTGCACATGCCGGGAGGCCAGTAAGGAGCGAGTTACAGTAGTCAGGTTTTGATATGACTGAGATCTAGATAAGGAGCTGGGCTGACTCCTGGGTGAAGAAGGGTCTGATCCTCCGAATGTTGTAGAGTGTAAACCTACAGGATCGAATGACCGCTGCAATGTGTGCCTAGAATGAGAGCTGACTGTCCAGGACAACACCAAGGTTCTTGGCCGTTTGAACAGAAGAGAAGCTTGATCTTGTCTGGATTCAGCTTGAGGTGGTGAAAAGACAAGACGGGGGGGGGGTGGAGAAAGAAAAACAGTTCAGTGTTTACGGTTAAACAAAATTACAATCAACCAATAATGAGTATAAGGATCCTAGATCAGTGACTAGGGCTGTCACCATCATGAAATTCCACTCGAAGATTAATTGTCATACAAATAATTGAGATTAACAATTTAATTGTCTTTTTTCTGTGAACAATTGGAATATATAAATTACATTTATGTTTAGCTTTTAGGCTTTGCAAACATAATTTCAGATCAACATTTCTTGATTCGGACATTGTCGAAACTTCATAGACTAATTTACTTCCATTGTCAAGTACTATGCGAAATTTCAAAGTAGATTATATCTCCCTAGATAGGTTATACATTAGATAGATTATAATTAGTAGTCAGGGGATATTAGCAGAATATTTTCCAATCTTGGAATAAATTCCTTACCAAAAAAAAATCTTCACCAATGTGTTTGCAAAGGTGTCTAGTAACACATCTGTCTAGTAACACATCACAACTTTATTGAAATTCAGTATCCATAGGAGAATTTTTGACAGCTCCTTAAAGTTGGAGTACCCACCATAACCTTGGTTAAAAAAAAAATCTAAAAAAAAAATCCAAATTTAATTCTGTTTTAAGTAGCATGTGAGGGGTCAAACTAGGGTGTTTTTATGATTCTGAATCCATTGCAATCATTTGTTTTGCACCAAAACCACTCCTTGGGCTAAAAACGGCCATAGCCATGTATACTTTTTGTGTAAAAAGCCCATTGAGATTGGGGCGTTTTTAGCCCAACGAGTGGTTTTGGTGCAAAACAAATGATTGCAATGGATTCAGAATCATAAAAACACCCTAGTTTGATTTCTGACTATTTCGTCTGCTAGTTTATGGCTCTGTGAGATGCAGTGTTTTCACATTTTCTTTCTCAACAATTTCATGTGATGTTGTCATACGGACCAACTCTACAATTGTGCCACTCACTAGAGAATTAATATCTTAGTTTTTATGTTCTATGCTATGGCCTCCAAATACACTACATCTTTACGTTTGTCATCAAATACAATAAATGGAAAGGTTATTTAATATATTCAAGAGTAAAAAAAATAATGTATAACTTTTCACCCTTCTGAAAAACGTGAATCGTTTTTTCTTTTTCTTTTTTTTTTTTACAATTAAGGCTGTGTAGAACCTGGCGTCTATGCTGTGTCTGTGCTGATTTTGGGAACGGCACCGGTGGTTGACCAAAATGTTCTAATCAATTTGGAAAACTTTGATTTGATTCAAGTTTCTATTTGAGAACATTGAACTTATAAGCCAATAAACCAAAAACATTTTGAGAGATAAAAGATAAATATAAACTGAACTTTATTTCATTTAACCCCATAAAGCCCTATTCACACATTTCAAAACATCGCTGATCTACAAGCTCACAACATGTCACAACGCAGCGCATTGCGAGCTGCATATTTATTTATTGGATTTATTTTTATTTTGTCCCTTGAATGGCATTCCCAAATAAGGGACGCCAGCTTTAAAGTGATATGTGGGTCAGGCCCTATTTGAGACACACCTGGTACCAGGACTAGGCCCTGTCTGCTGGATTGATCAGGATGGTGACAATCTTGGCTTTGGGCAGAAGAGCTGCGGCCCGCTCTGCAGCGACCTCAGAGTCAAAGTAGTTGGCACTCTTCTCAAAGTAGTAGTCTGAACTGGTGTTGGAGGGCAGAGGGAAGTACTTCATATACCTGGAACAATTCAATACAAATACACAAAAGGTATTACAGGCTGATTCAATTTGCTCTTAATGCATACAATCCTTTTTCACTGCACACCCTGTGTTTACTCTGTCGGTGGCTTTTAATTATGTGCCATGGAGGGTGTGATTGTATTCAGATTTTCATTTCAGATCAAAACTACAAATAAATATACAAATAAATGAATGATACAAATAGTTAAAATAAATAATATACTATGGCCAAAATAAGCCATATTTAATCATTTTATCTTTAAAATGATTATGTTTTTTAAAAAGTAGTGGAAATAGCCGATCTACGAGCTCACAACGTGTCGCATTGCAATGCGTTGTGAGCTTGTAGATCAGCTTTTTCCACTACTTTGGAAAATGTTTGAAAATATAGGAACATTTCAATTATGACGGTGATTATATCATAATTGTGACAGGCCTATCAGTGACATTTCAATCACAGATTAAAAAGAGAAAGAAGCAATGGATCACTCAGCTTTCATTTCTAAATGATTCTAACATGAAGGACCCATCCAGTCCAAAGGAACATTTTAAACAGTTAACTTCACAAACTTTATTTTTGTCCTGAAGGCTTGTTGGAGTTGACTTGAAATCCTCAATGAAAGTATTCATATTGTCTCTCAGTCCCTTTGAACTGCTGCAAACAGTTTCCCAACAAGATCCCACCTGCCTGTGTGATGAAGAACCCAGACCCCACCTGTCTGTCTGTGTGCTGGATAACCCAATACCCCAGCTGTCTGCTGTGTGCACCTGGATTCTCTGGTATAATGCAGTGACTCTACTGCAACAGCTTTGGTACACACACTATCCAAAACACCACAACACTATTAAAGGTCCTAGCCCTAGAATGGCTGTGATATTACATACATTCCATGTATTCCATATACAAAGCCATAGATCACTCCTATGCCCTCCTGTGTCAGTGAAATGTATCACATTCTTCTATGGCTATAAAGGTCCTATCCTATAACTAAATGTCCATGTCATTACAGTTCTCAGAAAGCGTCCATACTCACTCAGAAACGTGTTGAAATGTCTAACACTCTCCCTTCTCCTCCAGGCTAGTGTTAGTTGACCAGCCACACAGCCCATCTTGTAGTTATTAATGTCAGCCGGTTATGGTAGAAACACACAAACATGCTGATATATCTACACTGATATTTATCCCTGGCTCTTAATTTGGTGACAACATTTACCAGATTATTGAATTTAGAAACATCTTTGTTTTCCTTCTGTTCTCCTTCCTGCTTTTTTGTTTTGTCCCACCTCCTCTCAAAACCTGCTTGGTTGACTAGAGTTGATTGACACCTGGATGCCCAATGACATCACTTCCTTGAGCTTTGTATAAATGTAACATATATCTGACCAAGTAGCTGCATGTCTGCTCCCTAGTGGTTCTCAAGCTTTTTCATGTCAAGGACCCCCAAATTGATTCTTATTAGCCCACGAACCCCCATTTGAAAATATATGTCAGGGAGCCCCATAAGAGAATATTTTTATGGCTCTAGCAGTGATGCTCGACCATTTTAATTTCAAGGACCCCCAGTTTGACATGCATTAGGCTACGGAGTCCGGACCCCCATTTAATGACATTTCTATCTCATCGTTCCCCCTTGAACTCCCTCAAGGACCCCTGGGGGTCCCCAGACCCCACTTTGAGAACCAATGCCCTAGTGAACTTGGCAACAAGCAGCTTGTCAAACAAATCTGGAATCATTTTCACTTATGGGGTCCGTGGCCCAAAATATGTTCAGATGGGAGTCCATGGTCAAACACATATTCATTTGGGGGTCCTTGACACCAAACAGTATGAGGACCACTACCCTATATACTTCCCCAGACGGTAGGTCATATTCTAATCCCCATTTCCTTGCGTCCGCATGATGTGCGCGACCCCCATGTTGGTGAACCCAGTGACCTTGAACTTGGGCTGACCGCAGAGCAAAGTCAAAACACTGCATGCTGCTTTGGTCTACCTGCACTATATCGTCTCTGTCGGGGTGGAAACCTCATATGTTCAAAACTATTACTTTTCAGGATTCAAATTCAATCTACAAGCTCAATCTACAAGCTCAAAACGCGTCACTTCGTGCCGAGTTTTGAGCTTGTAGATCTGCTATTTATTATGCTTTTGTGTGACGCTGTAGTATGATCAAGTAGGGTGTTGAATTCACGAAAAAAAACATACAAATAACTACAGTCACTGGGTAAATTAATACCTAATGCTTTAATAAGATTAATTAAGATATTTTCTTCAATGTGATGTATAAGCTCGTAGTTGTGAGCTTGTAAATCTTCTACTTTCGAACAGCCTAAATATAAAATAGGGTTAAAGTGGTTGAACTGATTTTGTGCTACATGCTACTCCTTTTGCTGGGGACCCCCTGGAACCCCCACAAGGACCCCTGGGGGTCCCCCAGTCCCCACTTTGAGAACCACTGTATTAGGAGACTGAGAACAGGTGACTTTCATCCATACATCCATCCATTTACCCATTCATTCAGGCATTTCTATGTAGTGAACTCATCTGCAAATAAAATATGGAAAGGTCTCTAAAATGGGGGTATGTTTACCCCTAGTGGTACACGGAGGTACTGCCGGGGGTATGTGAGAGAATCCACTCAGAGAAAGTCATTTTACTGTTATCTAACTATATAAATGGCGAGCAACTTCCGCACCCTCGGTGGTGACACCCCACAGCTCTGTTATCGAATAAACAACGCACCGCCAGACCACATGTCGCCTACTGACTCGCCACGGCCGCCGCGCTGAATTTACGCCTCGCGTAGGGGACATCTCACTGCTCACTACACCGTTTCCACCGCGCAACATAATTAATTCTACTCACCAAATGTCGGACAAAACGGAAGGGGAGCCAGCTTCGTACCGTTTACCGTGCGCACGACCTCATCACCACAACAGCAGGCAGCCGCTGCGGGGATTTTTTCCTTTTTTTCCAAACTTTTTTTTTGGTCACCATTTTCTCCAGGCACCATTTCCGGTGTAACGTCGGGTGTTTCTTTTCACCAGCCAATCACCTTTCACGTTGCCACGTCCGTTGCCACGTCGCGCTGACGTACGCTAAACAAGCGCTGCCGTGCGCACAATGCAAACGAGCCCAAAGGCGCGCAAAAATAAGCCGACCATTGCTTAGACACAAAGTCAGACCTGGCAACGCAGCCTACGCCAATCATGTGTGAGAGATCTACAAGCTATGGGGCAGAGACGCCACCGTATCTTAGCAACAACTACAGCGCTCACTCTCATTGGTCGTGTCACGCTAAGAGCAGTCTCCAGACAATGGCATCGCAGACAGCTTGCTGTTACTGCTGTAGCCATCACAGGCAGTTGCAGCACGACGGACAGGGCGCTGTGATAGCTGCCATGTCGCTAACGCTAACCTGGTTGTCATGCCTGCAGCGGCTGTGCAATCACTTTGTCAACAATGCACGTTCGTGTGGTGAATGTCTATATTGCTGCTCAGTTCGTCCATTGTAGATGGTGTATGTTTGTGTGTGTCTTCTGGAGAACTATGTAGCTCCACAGCAACTACAGTAACTAACGTAATGGCAGGACCGCCCCGTGCAACGCATGTTACGCTGCATTATGGTCATGTAGTCATTTCAGATAATTTCGCTCCGATTACACCAGTGTTTATCAACCCTTTCACGCCGCCCCCCCCCCCCCCCCCCCCCCCCCAAATACACGTACTTGATCTGGGACCCCCCCATTCTGTTTGACTCCGTTCCACAAGTAAATATTGTGAAAATAGCCGATCTACAAGCTCGAAACGCCTCACTCCACTCTGTACTGCAGCTACACGGACACACAGACAGGGACACGGAGGGACCTACAACATGTCTGGACATGTCTGTGTAAGCGAGAACTATACTTCGCCAGTACAACGCTGTGTAACCGAGAGCACGTGCGCACGACCAAATCACAACAACACCAGGCGGCCGCCATCTTGCAGAAAGGGCTGCCATTCGCCAGCTTTCAGAAAAACAAGCAACCACCTTCATATTTTTTTTTTTTTTTTTTTTTTTTTCCTTTTGGAAATTTTCATCCCACGATTTCCGCGCGGACCACCAGGGGGTCCGCGGACCCCCTGGTGGTCCGCGAAACATACAAAATATAATTTCTTCTACTTATTTTTCATCATTTTGTAACTTTTACATTATACTTTATTACAATTTCTTTTTTTTTTCCCCCTTTTTGCAAATGTTACTTAGACAATTTGTCTACCCCCATATACACACGCCCACGCGGGCCCCGTGCGCGTACATGCCTCTAACAGCCATAATCCCCATCTATACTGCCCACTCTGTGCTGCAGCTACACGGATACAGACACAGGGACACGGAGGGACCAACAAACGCAAAGCCCCGTGCGCGGCTGGGGTTGAGGGGGGCGTAGCCCCCCGAAACTCTAGTGTTTAATAATAAAACACTGACAAAACTTTCCGTGAATCTGCTGATCTAAAAAATAAAATAAAAACCTGACTAGCACAGCTGTTATTGAATAGAAAGCAAAAGTTATTTGCACAATATTTGAACACATCAGTGGTTCTCAATCTTTTTCATGGCAAGGATTCCCAAATTGACCACTGTATAATAAATGATGCTGTACTGATGGTCTTTTTCTGACCAATCATCAGATGATGAGGAATAACGAGAACCCCCCAGGACATCAGAGCCTGGTGTTCCATAGGTCCAGCAGTGAGCAGGACCTCAAGGTGATCTGTGGTCAGCAGCATATTGACCAAGGGCCTCAACAGTCAACACTCAATGAGAAGAACATGGAATCAATTGGGAGATATTCTTTTTAATTATAATATATATATATATATATATATATATATATATATATATATATATATATATATATATATATATATATATATATATATATATATATATATATATATATATATATATATATATATATATATGGGGCATATAGCTGTGCGGCCATTTTCTGGTTCCATTCCAAAAAAAACAAATGTATTTTCCAAAAATATGTATATCAATTATTTCAAGCCTAGAATCAAGCCGTCCTGGTGAATCATGATCATTAAACATTTGATTCTGTGAAAAAAAGAAAGAAAAAAAAAAGTAAAACAAGGGTATTTATTAAATGTAGTATATAATATAATGAAATATGGCTCACCACTTCAATCCGATTCTAAGCAGGTTGTGCTCCTGGTAGGACAGACTACATTCCAGTTGGCCGGCCATCATGTTCCTTTCTCTTTTGTGGAAAAAACCTGGCCTGGATACATACAAAAGGCCAAATTAATATAAAACAAGAAAAACACCAGCTCTATAAGATCACTAATGATTAACAAAAACAGCTAATCTACAAGCATTACATCCAAAATTATACATTCCAACCAAACACAATTGAGAACAAACATTTGAACCTCATGGTCACTCACCAATTCAATCTGATTCCCACAGCCAGAAGGTTGTGCCAGCTTACATACAGTATGGGTAGAAATCTAAAAGACACAATATAACTGGTTTTAGTCAATTGATCAATATATAAAGTTTGGAAATGTAGAGTATGGTGGAAATGGTACAGACCTGCAGCAGCTTCAGAGTGGTGTGCACCACACTCACTACTGCACACTGACTGTGTTTTGTAGGGTGTGGCTGTGATTGCCAAATTGCAATCACTGGTGTGACTGATCTGTGTTATGTGATTTGAGTGATTGGTGACACTGTGTGTGTTTTTCTACAGCTATCTATTGGCCTTCAATGCTTGGCACTTCCAGTGGGCCTCCAGTGGTGGCCCACTGGTGTATGCGCTTGACTGTGAAACAGAAGGTTGTGAGTTTGATTCTTAACCCTGACATTGTGTCAAATTTTGATACATTTACTATATAGATATATTCTTTTTAAATATAATACTTTTCATGGGGGGCCCTGCCACTACATCTTTTCACATTGGGGTCCACTGCTATTTACAAATGAATTTGACAACAAAGGGTTGTAGAACCACAATTTGCAAGGAGTTAGCTGTAGCTGAATGGATAGAGTGACTGACTAGAGCGTAGAAAGTAGCAGGTTCAAGACTCATTCAAGGCTCAACCTTGGCAGAAGTCAAAAAAGGAAAACAAAGGGTATTTATTAAATGTAGTATATAATATAATGAAATATTTAAAAAAAAGTACATGCATGTCCTGTGCAAGAGAGGGACTGCAATACTCATAGAAAAACAATCACTCTCAATCATCACTCATGAGGATTAGACAAGAAGTGTCCGAATGTACTTTTTGGGATGTTTCTAGTTATCAACCTTTCGGCGGTCTGTGTCATTGAACCGGGTCCGAGGAGGGGCCCACATTGAATGTTGTGTTTACTCATTATACCTTAAAATGTGGGGAAAGCAAACAAAACACACCATTCTTGCATACGTGAATCACTTTATTTCTCAAAAAGTATAATGCAAATGTTTGAAAATGGTTTTAAATCAATCTGACATATTGAATAATTTCCCTTATTATGCCTTGCATTGTGGCATTGTAAAAATATGAATATTACAAACTGTGATAAGATGAATGGAACCATTCATTTTCTCACAAAGTTATTCAAAACATTTCACTTTTCTGTGTGTTTTTATTGGCCTGACTTTGCCTTGGGCCTGGGATATTTAATTAGAGAAATAAAACATAAAGCAACATGACTTTGTTTTTGCTACCAGTGGTGTGGGGATTGTTTGAACATTTTACTGAATGATTGTAAATGAATGTACTGTACTGCTATTGCAACATTAAATAATCATAAAATACATTTATGCAAATATGCTTTTTCACTTGAGCTTGTGAGGTGAATGTGTGAACATCAACACCGATGACACAGTTTCTATTGGCTAAATAACCTTTGAACTGAACACACAGCACATTAAAATATTTACAGGTGAATCACTAATCATGGTTTTTAAATAGTTATGATTAAATACCCTTATATTGGGAATTATCACTATTCTTAGTGACATTGATTGTACGGTTGCCATAAGTACATGTTAATCATTTTCACAATACAAGGTACATTTTAAGACATTGCACAAAAAAAAACGATATGCAGAATAAAAGACGTACACCCAAAGGAACACAATAATAGTAGCAATCTCTCATACAGATCAGAAATGTTCAGCACTGATTGTAGATCAATATACATAACTATTACAAACACAACACTGCCTGAAGCTATCAGAGATTGAACCGTTTAAATACAGGGCCATGAATCACACAGTGGAACCCATCAAAGTGGGCTTTACCGTTATCTATACTGTATCTCCGCAACCAGGGAATGGAATGCTGGTTGCCATGGCTTCATATTATCTGGCGTGTGAAACAAAAAAAGGTGTCACGTATTGACAAGGTGTACAGAACAATTAAAAGATGGTTGTTTTGAAAAAAGAGAAGAAAATTAAGATGACAATTACATATATTACACCTATTTTCATAAATACGAGACGTTCTACTTAGCCTAGATGCTGTGCACTAGTCATCACACGAAATTAAGTCACATGAAATAGTTTAAAAAAAAATCATGTACAGCTAATTTTCGCAAATAACTGGAACTTCATGTTACAAATTGGTTATGAAATATTTTGTCCATTTTTTATTTTTACAGACCAGGCAGTTTTTTTCTCAACCTGTCCTTGACAGAAAAAGAAACATGAAAAGCGTATGCTCCGTCATTGTTCGACTCCTAGTAGACTTTTGTTCCACAATGTCAAATCCCCCCCCCCCCCAAAAAATGATACTAAATAAAGACTGTGGTGCAGCCAGTGACACCCTGTGATCACTGGAAGAGAAGCTCATTGTTTCCCTGCTGTCTGCTGTGTAAAACCGGACCCAGTGTGCCGCCTGTCACTCAGCAGCGTGGGCTCTGGAACAACAAACTGGCTGCTGCATGTTTCGCAGCAGCAAGCGGAAGGGATTCTGCCTGCGTCTGCCTCGCTTCCCCGCCCGGCCCTTCCTCGAGCCCCTCTTGCCGGAAGCCGAGGCGGGTGGAGAAGCAGAGGTCAGTGGGACGGCTGTGGGGATGAGCGGGGGAGGGGGAGGCATGGAGGGCTGATTTCTGTGTTTCTTCACCTGCTTCTCGAGGTGCTTCTGGATGGCCGAGCCCAGCACGGCCACTTCCACCACGGCGCCGTACACCTCCCAAGTCATGCCCTTCTCGTCCCAGTTCACCTTCTGCACCGGCTCCTCGCATTTCTCCTCACATTTCTCCTTGCTAGCAATTGCCGTCTGTTTTTCGGCGGCAGCCTCCACTTTTCGATCCTCCTCCACCTTCGCTTTATCCTTCCCGTTGCATTCCACCTCCTCTTTGTCCTCCACTACTGTCTCCGTGCTCATTGTCTCCTTCACGTCTTTGTCCTGCTCCTCCTCCGCTATCCTCTCTTCCACCTTCTTTTCCGGGCTGATCTCTTGGAAACTGGGGGGTGCAGTGGGTGTTCTTGGTGTCATGGGCCCTGTGGCAACAGAGCGGAACTCTACCTGCCGATCCGCCTGCCGCTCATGATCTTTAGTCTCTGGCCCCGTGGCCCCAGAGGAGGTCGGGAAGAAGAAGGCATTATCCCCCTGAGGAGGTGTCATTGGACTGGTGGCCACAGAGTGGCACTGGACCACCTCAAGGCTGACCTGGGTCTGAATGTGCTGAAACCCAGATGGTACAGGATTTGGCGTCACGGAGGACTCTGGTTGGGAGCTTTTCTCCAGCTGCTCTGTAAAAGATTTGTCTTCTGTTGCTTTGGCCCCTGATTTTGTCGATTTCTTATCTTTTGCCAGGTGGTCTTTTGCTGTTAGAGGGGGTTCACTTATTGGGGGGGAGGAGCTCTCATGCTTTATGTTGGTGTGTGTATCTGTTGTTGGTGCTTCCTGTTCATGGCCAGAGTCAAAGTTCTTTCCTTCATTGGTGTTTGCTGTAGGGACCTCATCCGTGGGAGCTTCCTTTTTCTGATCTCCTTCAATTTTCATGGCTTCCCCCCCTGCCTCAGTACTCGGTGCATTAATCTCATTGCACTCATCTATCTTCACGTCTAGCTCAATGGAGCGGAGGAATGAATCAGTATGCTCTTCAGACTCTTCCAAAGTGTCATGGTGTGTCACCAGGATCGTGATATCTTGATCAATACTTCCCATTTTTTGCGTGTGCTGCTTGGATTGTTTCCTGCTGTCCTGCAGTGTTGTTTGCAAGTCTACCGACCCAATAGGAGGGCAGTCGACGGAGCTCTTTGGAGATGCAGTTGTTGAGACGCAGTTTGTTGCTTCAGGCACATCCATCGCTGTGGTATCCTTCACAGCAGGGGTCCACTCTGACTTAGAACCCGTGTCAGAATCAGCAGCGCTTTCTATCACAGTACTATCATCTTGCGATACGTGGCCAGTCCAGCCCAGCTCCACGCCCCCACTCGTATTCTCCCTCATTTGCTCTGTCTCTTTCCTGCTGATCTCTGGAAAGGTTGCAGAGGTGGGTGTTTTTGGGGTCATGGGCGCTGTGGCAACAGAGCGATACTCAACCTGCCGACCCACCTGCAGCTCAGCATCTTTAGTCTCTGGCCCCGTGGCCCCAGAGTGCCCAGAGGAGGTCGGGAAGAAGAAGACATTATCCCCCTGAGGAGGCGTCATTGGACTGGTGGCAACAGAGTGGCACTGGACCACCTCAAGGCTGACCTGGGTCCGAATGTGCTGAAACCCAGAGGGAGCTGGAGAACTTGGTACAGGATTTGGCGTCATGGAGGACTCTGGTTGGGGAACTTTCTCCAGCTCTTCACCAAAAGATTCCTCTTCTGTTGCTTTGACCTCTGAATTTGTAGATTGCTTATCTTTGGCCAGGGGGTCTGTTTCTGTTTGATGAGGTTCACTTGTTGGCAGGGAGGAGCTCTCATGCTTTATTTTGATTTGTGTTTCTGTTGTTAGTGCTTCCTGTTCATGGTGAGAGTCAAAGTTCTCCCCTTCATTGGTGTTTGCTGTGGGGACTTCATCCATGGGAGTTGCCTCAGTACTCGGTGCATTAATCTCATTGCACTCATCTATCTTCACTTCTAGCTCAATGGAACGGAAGGATGAATGCAACCCCCCCTCTTCAGACTCTTCCAAAGTGCCATGGTGTGTCACCAGGATCGTAATGTCTTGATCCATACTCCCCATTTTGTGCGTGTGCTGCTTGGATTGTTTCCTGCTGTCCTGCTGTGTTGCTTTTGAATCTACCGACCCAATAGGAGGGCAGTCGACGGAGCTCTTTGGAGATGCAATTGTTGAGACGCAGTTGGTTGCTTCAGACACGTCCATCGCTGTGGTATCCTTCACAGCAGGGGTCCACTCCAACTTAGAACCCGTCTCCACGTCCCCTCTTGTATTCTCCTCCGTTAGCTCTGGAAAGGATGCAGATGTGGGTGTTTTAGGGGTCATGGGCGCTGTGGCTACAGAGCGGTACTCGACCTGCTGACCCACCTGCTGACCAGCATCTTTAGTGGCCCCAGGCGACCGCCCAGAGGAGGTCGGGAAGACGAAGGCATTATCGCCCTGAGGAGGCGTCATAGGGCTGGTCGCAACTGACTGGCATTGGACCACCTCAAGGCTGACCTGGGTCCGGATGTGGTGCTGTCCGGAAGGTGCTGGGGAACACGGGAGAGGGGAGAATAGAACAGATGACTCTGACAAAATGTTCTCTGTACCCTCGTCCATTTCTTTGCTCTTACACGTATTCTGAGAGTTGGCACTTGATTGTGGTGGGACTGTTACTTCATTCTGTGTGAGCCGTGATTGAGTGACTTCTTGGTTTGGACCGGGGCTCATCTGAGGTTCCTCAGTGGCACGGCTGCTACCGGTGGCACCAGGGTGCTCTTCATCCTCCGTGATTTCACAGTGCAGGCTGCCCTCTGCAGGAGCGCTGGTCGCATCCTTGATGCTTCCCATTCTCTCGCTGCACAGAAGTCTCTCAACAGTCACCTGGGAGACATGGCACAGAGCATCGACATTCTTTTAATTCCACATAACACCTGAATAAATCACAACAGCAACAACGTGATAAAACAAACAATGCCATATTTCTTGTGATACATCCTCGTGAAACAAGGATGACTATGAAAATGCTTTACACAGCTACCATAAATGCAAGCAGCTACCCCTAAATACATTTCCATGGCTATTTGTTTCATAGTAATATAATCATTTTTAAAATAAGGTATATTGAAGGTTGTAATGATATGCATATTTAATTGTATGCTTAATCATATCACCATCATCAAATTAATAATATCTTTTAGATAACATTCGATTCCGATCTCATTTGGCAGTTACTCAAAAAATACCACTGCATGTCAGTGGAGCAAAGATCAAGATCTGTGTGATTCAATACGATCACCTGTAAGAACCCATGCATAGGAATGCACAACAGTTTCAAAAACAGAGCTGCATAAACGAAAGAAGAAAGAATGATGGAGATTAAATCAGGAATCAAAGCTACGTACCTCAACAGTCAAAGTCAGACTGAGGTCTGTCCATTGCTCTCGCTCACATCCAAGTCCAACACTGTCCAATCTCACTGTTAATGAAAACTCACAGCTGCTGTCCGCACTGTATCCGTCTCTCTCTTGTCGATGGATTGCTGTGGTTGCTACAGGTTTGCCTCTAGAAGAATCTATCTTAGGCACTCCTTGGGCTTTAGCTGTGACTGTGTCTATCGAAAAGATTCACATTGCCAGTTTCCGTGGAAACCACAGTGGGGATCTGGCAATGAGTGGTAATATAATGACATAATCTCTGTTCAGCTCTCTAATCATTGGCAAATCACAGTAATTAACTCCAGGTTCTCATAGCAACACAGTGGCAACTGTATACAGTATATGCAAAGGGTCAAATGATGTGAATTAGGTTTTTATAGAGACCATTTAAGAAGAGGCACGGATCATGTTGATAATGATTTTATGTAATCACTAGTTATTTGCTATCAGGGCTCCGTCTCTGGACTTGGAAAGAGAATAATTCTAATTGTCAATAATCATCACTGCCTCTTGGTGAGACATGGCCACAATATTTTAACACACAATTAAAAGACAAAACACATTAAATAACAAAAAGCAGGAAAGCATTCTGAAAGGAAAATGGCCTTTTCAACAAATTCCAAGATGTGTGGAGTGTATATCTTAAAATGCTCACTCAAATGTTACTGGATATTCTATTTCATTGTTTTATGTATTATGCAAGCAATGTGTTTCTCTATCTGTGAAGGTGCATGAAAACACAGTGCTGGTGCAAAGTAGCCTGGGGGATGCAGATATAATACTCCCACACACTTCTGCACAACACTATCTTACGCGCGCGCGCGCGCACACACACACACACACACACACACACACACACACACACACACACACACACACACACACACACACACACACACACACACACACACACACACACACACACACACACACACACACACACACACACACACACACACACACACACACACACACACACACACACACACACACACTTCCCTCCAGCCTCAGTAAATCAACCCACCCAAAGTAATTATACAGGCCTCAGACATGTATTTCTCATTTAAGAGTAACTTCCCAATACATATATCTCCATATTGTTGAAGTGAGCCAAAGGCTTGGCCCAGAACAGTACACTGTGTACCGACAGCAGAATTATCATCTATTCAAAAGGCCTCCACCGATCCCAGATCACCACTGGGATCTGTTGCCTAGCAACTCAGAGTTTTTGGTGTGTGCGTGTGCATGTGTGTTTGTGTGTGTATGAGTGTGGCCCTCAGCTTGCCAGGTCCTCTTCACATTGCAATGATAATGAGCTCATGCATAGTAGGTATTGTAAGCATCAAACAGGATACATGACACTGTTGTCATTCACCTTTTCAGCTACATTGTACACATAGTTTAAAGTCATACTGTGTAACTTTTTCAATTGAACAACAATATTTCTCACCAGCTGGTGGTGAATTTAGCTTTTAATTTAACTGTGTTCAAAATAAAATTGTGCCCCCTAAAAATGGCACATCTAAGCCCCTCTGAGCTTGTAGGCTACTTTCGCTATGTTTTCTATTTTGTTTTTCTTTTTTTTTTAAAAGCCCTTTTGCAATACGGGGCCGCAGCGGCCACAATGCTATGGATATTTGGGGGTCCATGGCATTGAATAGTTTGGGAACCCCTGGTCTAAAGTAATAGTCATCATCTGTAACGGACACTCACACACATCCCTGTGTAACTCAAATCTTTGCTTCTGGAGGTCCCTGGAACAAAACATTTTACAAATGTTAGCTTTAAAAAAGATATACTCAAAGAATTGCAAAAATGTCACGATTAAAAAAAAATAGCAGATCTATAAGCTCATAGCGCGGCACTCGGTGCCGCGCTATGAGCTTGTATATCTGCTATTTTTGAATAGCCAAAGAAATCTAAAATGACACAGATGCGTATATAAAGTTTAAATATAACCTGTAAGAGGTTTCTTTCCGACGGCAATGTTGTACAGAAGCTGTCCGTGCTGGCACAGAGTAAGCTAACATGTAGGTGTTAACTGTCTGTGTGCCAGCCTGCATGGACAGCTCCTGTTTCATTTAATTAAACACACCCACAATGAATTCATGGCAATTTGATCCCTTGGTGCCGTACTGTATGTCAACACGTGTTTCATTCCTGTGGGTTTTAAATTCCATAAAACTGAGAAAACAACTTGACATTTGTCTTTATTTGCCAAAATAATCACATTATGATTAAATAGAATCTATCGTAATGTGATAGAGGAAAAAAAGAAAGAAAAAGCAGGTAACACAAAATGAGGGGGAGGGGAAAGAGAGAAAATGACCCATTTGTAAACTTTTCCCGGTGGAATGTTTGCTTTGAGATTATGAAACTCTTTCAGTTCTCTTCTGTTTTTTCCTTCTTGTATCTCAGCGTTCTTGCTTTCTGGTGCAGTAACCAGACCAATACACATTTTTACATAACAGACAGTGTATACCACGTCGACGGACAAAGGCGGCTCCGCAGGTTTTGAGCGGAACCGAGTTGAGTTATGGGGGCTTCACTTGGTCTCCAGTTTCTGTCCAAACTCCTTGATGCTGTCTGTAGCTTTGTCCGCAGCTTTCCCTATGGCGGTCTGAGTCTGTCTGCCAGCCTCTTGAGCAGCTTTCACAAAGTCAGAGAGAAGCACAGGGTGAATGTTCAGACAGATAATAATACCACAACCAATACTCTAAGTAATAAAAAACCTTTTCCATACTGCACATAAATAATAAAGACAAAGACAAATGTCTCCAAAAAGTGCATCAAACTGATAGTGTTACTGTAATTTCATCTCAGACAAGATACAAGGACTTCAATTTCAAATTCTATCCATCTATCCGTCCACAAGCTCACAATACGTCTTGATATGACACGTTATGAGCTTTAGACTCTAGAGGACACATCTAGAGTTCAGGCCGCTATGCGGCCCTCACACCTATGTTGCACCACCTATCCGACCAATGTGTCTCTGTTTCTGTCAGTCCTTGTCCCTTTTATGCCCATATGTGGAGATCACTGATGTCATCAGTATATGCCCATATATGCCCCCCTTTGTGCCCATATATGGAGCCGACTGATTTGTTTGCCCTGACGACACATTGAGGTTAGACAACACACTCCATATTTGGGCGTAGCTGCATTGGGAACTCCTTATATGGTTATGGCCTGAGTCATAGTGATGGCGCGGTCTGCCGGCCTGCTGGCCGGTCCTCCCTTCAGCCAATTTTTATATATGAAAAGGAATTGTTTTGATTACATTTTTTTTTTGGAAAAGTTCTGAATGTGTTAAAAATAAAATAAAAATGAATGTCAGAATTTGTTTTATTTTTGGAAAAGTCTTTTGAAGGAGTAATTATGATCTTTTTAATTGTGGGAAACGTAAAATGTGGGTACCATAAAAAACGTTTGAAACACTGGTCTAATGCATATCAACCTGGGGGTCCCTGAGAATCACAGCTGTACTGTACCTGTGTTGGCCGTTTCTTTGGAGGACTCTGCCACCTGCTGCACGGCGTCCTGCGCTGCCTGCACTGCAGTCACATCACAGGGACACATTTCATCCACATATATCCATATCCAGATTAGCAGCAATACCACAAACTTCTACCTTGTTAAACTGCAATTATGCATTCATGAATATTACCACTCTCAAGTTCACTTGTATCTATATATTTCAGGCACTATGTTTACAATATCATTGGGTCACAGGTTTTTACATTCTGAAAATCAATATTCACATTTAGTGTAACATAGCATATAAGTCATCTCAAAAGGGATGTGATGTTTTTGTAAAAAAGAAAAGAAAAAAGAAAAGGGGGTACTCTGATAGTAATCGTTTGGTCAGTAACCGAGGTCTCCCCGTCTCTCCACTCTTTCGTTAACAGAAAATAGATTATCAGGAGAGAGAATTCCACAAAGGTCATTTATCAGGTTCAATCCCCCCAGCCTCAGGTTTTTTGTTTCATAACGTTCAGTTTCACTTTTTATTTATCCTGTATCCTGTGTGAGTGCTCTCTCCTGATTGGATAAAATGGGTATAATACAACCTGAAAAAAGATTTTCTGTTTACTAAAGTGCTGGAGAGATGGGGAGAACTGTCATTTAACACTCTAGTCCATAGCAATGATTTCTATTAGAATATAGAGCTATTTAACTCTTATTTGAACAAAAAATAAGAAATATATATCACACCCCAACAGAATAAAAAAAGAAATACACCCCCTTTAAATGCTTAAAGTGTATCAACGTGTGTCATGCAACCATGTATATTCTGCTGCTCAGCGAGACGTTCCATGGTTAACTGAACACAGTGTACTGTAGCCTACTGTACCTGTCGCCTCCGTCACTCCTCTGGCTGCCGAGTGGCTGCTGCCTTTAAGGCCCTCGAAGGACTTCTTGAACGAGGCCATGGCTCCAACGTGTGTCCCCGTCCCCTGCAGCGTCCACACATCAGTCTGACCAGAATGTGGCTGGAACGCCTGTTTAATACCCTCCGTCTGGGCCCGGCGGCCCCCGGCCCGCGCGTTCCGACCGGATTAGTACAACAAAGCCCCGGGCAAAGAGGCCTGATTAGCCTGGCATCCTGACTATGGCAGAACCCTGCCAAGGGCCAGAGCCTGACTCTATGCAGAGCCCCCCTATTGGACCGCCTCAGCAGATTCTACACAACATGGCATCATCACCAAGGCTAGATCACCCCCGAGCACAGAGAGAGAGAGAGGGGGGGGGATAGAGAGAGAGAGAGAGACAGACAGACAGACAGACAGACAGACAGACAGGAGAGAGATGGGGGGTAGAGACAGACAGACAGACAGACAGACAGACAGACAGACAGACAGGGACAGGAGAGAGATGGGGGGTAGAGACAGACAGACAGACAGGAGAGAGATGGGGGGTAGAGACAGACAGACAGACAGACAGACAGACAGACAGACAGACAGACAGACAGACAGACAGACAGACAGGGACAGGAGAGAGATGGGGGGTAGAGACAGACAGACAGACAGACAGACAGGAGAGAGATGGGGGGTAGACAGACAGACAGACAGACAGACAGACAGACAGACAGACAGGAGAGAGATGGGGGGGTAGAGACAGACAGACAGACAGACAGACAGACAGACAGGGACAGGAGAGAGACAGACAGACAGACAGACAGGAGAGATCGGGGGTAGAGACAGACAGACAGACAGACAGACAGACAGACAGACAGACAGACAGACAGACAGGAGAGAGATGGGGGGGGTAGAGACAGACAGACAGACAGACAGACAGACAGACAGGAGAGAGATGGGGGGGGGTAGAGACAGACAGACAGACAGACAGACAGACAGACAGACAGACAGACAGACAGACAGACAGACAGACAGGAGAGAGATGGGGGGGGTAGAGACAGACAGACAGACAGACAGACAGACAGACAGACAGGAGAGAGATGGGGGGGGTAGAGACAGACAGAGAGGGACAGGAGAGAGATGAGGGGGGGGGGGGGGGGTGCAGGCGAGATAGATAAAAATCAGATGGGTTAACAGTCATGTGAGCATCTAAATATTCTGACACAGAAATACATGTATAAAACATACATTACTAGGTATGTAACGATTCACTCAACTACGATGCTAATCACCACACTAGGTTCACGATATATTTTCTTAAACAAAGCCAGTATTTTCTTCTTTTTTTTTTATTTCTTTTACAATAACTGTGTTGTCTCTTATCCTCTTTTCAATACAGTAGCAATTTGTTCAATTCTCTTACAAATTTCCTGTATTTTCTGCTCTTTTTTTTTGCTCTCTGCTTTTTGCATCGCGATATATTTTTTATTAAATCGATTTAAATTGTCACCAGTTTGAATCGACTTTAATCGATTTACGATAAATCGTTACATGACTAGACATTACCATTGATGACGAAGCTGAGGGGATGAGGAATCCATGGGGGCTCCGTTTTTCTATGAAGTGGTTATGTGGTCTCCATAGCAATAAGTCATCTGATCCTCAAGGAAAGTAGGTGGTAGTAGGGCTCTTACAGTACAATCCATCTATAGTTTTACATTTATTGATCGTGTTTTGAATGTATTATTATTATTTTTAAATAAAAGTAACACCAAACACTTTTTTTCTCACTTTTTTATTTACATAGGATTGTTTGTCTGGCGTGACACATAAACCTTTATATAGACATGTCCTGCAATTTTAAAGCACATATTGTTTATGACAACCATTATGATTTCAAGACATAATATACCGACTTTAACTTGTTAAAATCTGAACACACACACACACACACACGCGCGCACACACACACACACACACACACACACACACACACACACACACACACACACACACACACACACACACACACACACACACACACACACACACACACACACACACACACACACACACACACACACACACACACACACACACACACACACACACACACACACACACACACGCAAACATGTATAACTTGTTCATCTCTAAACGGATAATACACTGGAATGGTTTCACGAGCAACTATAAAGATACAATGTATAAAACTCTTACTTCAAAAAACATTAAATAAATAAATAACTCGCTTTCAAATCAAATGCAAAAGAGAAACCCACAAACAGGCATTGTAGACACTTAGAGGATATTATTGTAGATCTGTTTGCAACCGGACTTAATGTATTTATAATCTTTTTTTCTCTCTCCCAATGTTGTCATTGGAAGATGATGAACATCTATCACACATGTTTCTTAATATAGATACACACAAAGTACAAAGTCACAAGTCCTCGTTCAGGTCTCACTTCGTTGGGAGGGAAGCAAGGAAGTGAGACCGAAAGGACATTTCCTACGTGTCAATAAATACCTACACCCAACACATTACATTAAGAACATGACATTTACAATATATATCATAATAAAAGATTTGTCTTGAAGGAAGAACAATTTTTCAGTGGGAATGCTTTTTTTTGTATGTAGTTTTTTGCAACGGAGGGAGAGGGGTGGGGGTATTAATTGTGATCGTTTCAGCATTTGTCCTTTTGTTATTATTTTATAGAAATATTATTGTGCTGCTGGTTGGATGATCATTTGGAATGATGCTTTTACGCTTCAGGCTCGTAATCCTGGCTCCCCTGAAACAAAGACAAACAAACAAAACAGGTCTATATTGACCTGAAAACTGTTATGCAAGGCACCTAAAAAGGTATAAGCAACCCTTTTAGGTCTAAAAAGGTTCAATATGGAACTAGATGGATCCTTTTTTAGGTCAAAAAAGGTTCTACAGTATGGAACCTTTTTAAATATAGTTCTTCATAAAGAACCAACATGATTCTTCGCTCAATAAATGTTCAATGGAACCTTTTAAAGCTCAGAAATGTTTTTCTCATGGTTCTTTAAAAAGAACCATGGTTCCATATAGAACCTTTGTAGAAAGCCAGTGTATCAAGAAGCAATAGAACCTGCTTTGGTAACAATATATGCATTTGTGGAAACGTCAGTCAGACTAGAAGAGAATAATAGTGGAGACTATTATCAACAGCATGCAATCAATTAAGGTTATATAACTATCGGTTATTTTCTTAGTGATTATTCTATCCATTACTTTTTTGATTAATCAAATAATCTAGAAATGTGTTTTTTCATTATATGTCAACAAATTGATGTTTTTTTCATGCAGAAATCATGAAAATCGTGAGAATAGCAGATCTACAAACTCAACTCTTATACATTTTTTGGTAGATCGGCTGCATGCTAGTTTGGAAAATCCAGAGAGTTTTTGAAACTTTTAGCCTATAATGACAAATGGGATCTTAATTGATGAAATAGATTAGTTCGATTAACTGTTGCACCCCTTCAATCCATCACTCTCTATTGGGTAATGATGTCACTGTACAGGTTGAGTGCGTCTCTCTCTCGGCCCTGCAGAGGGCAGCAGCGCCTCACAGCAGCTTCAAGGACATGTCGTGCTCAACATCCTCAGCATCCCCCTCCCTCACCATAAAGACAAGATATTTGCTTCTGATGATCATTCACGCAACACACTTTCTAACCGTCCGCAACGTTCCACAAAAGGAAGTGTGATGCAGGATGGGGGCTTATTTGTTTACAGTTTGATATTTCAGTGAAACAGTGATTCCTCGGGTGTAACAGAAACGTTCGTCCTGCGACTGAGAGTGGTCGGCAGAGAGACTCCATATTTACAGCAATGCAGGGAGACCCTGACTCTACCCACAATGCACGGAGCCAGCGAGCGTCATCGCCACACCCATTCAAGCAGAACCTAGCATGCTGCTGGTGTAGCGAGAGATGGGGGAGGGGGAGACATGTGGAGGATGGAGAGAGAGAGAGAGAGAGAGAGAGAGAGAGAGAGAGAGAGAGAGAGAGAGAGAGAGAGAGAGAGAGAGAGAGAGAGAGATTGAGAGAGAGAGAGAGAGAAAGAAATATATGGCGGAAGGACGTGAATGGAATATGCAACGCTCCCTCTGACGAATCACTTTTAATTTGCAACGAGAACAGGCACCTGCCTAATGCCTATATATTTACACACACTGTTATTTTACACACACACACACACACACACACACACACACACACACACACACACACACACACACACACACACACACACACACACACACACACACACACACACACACACACACACACACACACACACACACAGAAGATTATGATGGGGGAGGCTTAATTGAAAAAAAGAAATAAAGTGAATGGTCTCATGTTCTCAATTATGATCATTAACATTGTTAAGATCATATTATGCAATCAATGTTCTACTGAAGCAAGCCAGCTGGCTGGTGTCCACAATTCAAGGGATTTTATGCGATATGTAATCCTATGTTCTCATCTCAGCGATTATACCATCTAGCAGAACCATTCAATTAAACGCCACGTGACCCGTGTGACTTTTGTTTCATTTTTATTGCCATTTGTTTACTGTGGGTCTATCGATCCGACAGAGAAGGAATGGGTTCAGTGTGGTTTGTCTCGCCCTTGAGAGCCGCCTTCCAAAAATAACCATCTGTCTCACATTCTCATCTCTTCTGACCACACCCACATACGTGCACAGACACACACGCAGACACACAGACGCCCAGGCATGCCATACTAAACGTAGTTGTTTAAGTTAAAGTCAAGCTGAAATTTAAAAAAAGTTTTCAATCATTTAAGAGCACATCCACGTCATATTGGACGCCTGTTTAACATTTAATTATGTGCCAAAAAACATAAGGTATTTTAATATCAAAATCCAATTGTGATTTCTTCCTGTAAAACAAAATGTGGCACGTGCTTACGTCGGCAGGTAGCTCATTTCAACCAACGTAATATGACCTGTCAATCGAGCTGCATGCAGCTAACGTATCGAACATGGCTGCTGCTTTACAAACTAAAAATCACAAAAATAGGTTTCACATACAGTGCGTATCCCTCTCTCTGTAGGTGGCAAAGCTCCATGCAGTTCAACCCCACCCCCAACGCTGTGAATGGATAGCACGCACGCAGTTCTCTGCTCAATGATAATGTTCCGCCTCCCTATCCTGTTTCACTATAGGAAAAACCTTTCTCTTCTCCCAAGAAATAGCAGATCTACAAGCTCACAACGCGTCGCATTGAGAGCTTCTAGATCGGCAATTTCGGGCGAATGTTCCTCCAGCGTATGGGGCGCTAGGGTTCAAGTGGTTAACTCAAAGAGCTCATTTATTTATTTATTTGTATTCATAGGCAAAGGCAGTATAAAGTCAACGCAGTAGTGATTGTGTGGGTCAGGGGTGTAGGGTGTATAGAGCTGTTGAAATGCAATACACGATGAAATGTAACCGAGCTGGTGAATATTGATGTGAGGCATTAAAGGAGAAGACTCCATGCCTCCCTGTCGCCTTCGCTGAATCCCAAATCACAACCACTGCTCGTCTAAAAGCAAATTACACTCTATGCCGGGCGATATTGTGGCAATGCAATCTTTATGTACTTGAGCGCATTAAAATGTGGCAATATTTTCAGCAGTGTATCGTCGCTGTCGGGCAGTGCATCATGGCGAGTTGTGAGCTTGAAGATCGGCTATTTTGGCTATTTGATAGAATAAAAAAAGGAACGGTTTTGGACTGGCTACAACAGCGACATGCATCATACTGCTATATTTGAAAGTAAAAGGCATTCTGTGGGGGAGGTTACCTGCTGGGATTCGTCGTATGTCTCTCCTTCTGGCTCCAGCATTGCCTCTCCCTGCCCCTCCATCGCCTCCTGACCATACTCCTCAGGCTGAGAGAGAGAGAGAGAGAGAGAGAGAGAGAGAGAGAGAGAGAGAGAGAGAGAGAGAGAGACAGAAGGAAGGGACGGTGAGAGAGAGACAGCGAGAGACAGAAGCATGAAATATAACATTTAAAAAATAATAAAAAAGTGGACCATTAGTTTATATCCTATATCAGTTTTGCCAAAACGTATCACTCGATATCTAAGCTAACATTGAACGTCTAATAACTGTAGAGAAAACAATTGTGCTTCTTAACCATTTCATTTTACCATAGGTATTAAAGTATCTCTTACTAAGAGGTTTATGAAGCACCATGTGCTCATCATTCCTGCAACCTAGTACAAAGTACAATGGACCCTGAAAATAAAGCTAGTGGGCCATCACACCGTTATTTTTAAACACTAGCTGCGCTAATAAAGTCAATTAGGTCAGAACACACTATAATCCCGCGTGCCGTATCGAAGCTGATGTTATTACGGTGGGCCCACCAATGCAATTAGCGCGACCTAAGCTCAATACCATGATAAACAACTTCATGAGATGGAAAGCTGTCTGGAAGTTTATATGGGCAGTCCACCATATGTGATCGCGATTATAGCAAATACGCTCACATAAACAGAATTTCCAATGTGTGGACACAGCCAAGGAAAAATCTTCCTCCCTCGGAGTCAAGTATGAAATAGGTAACAATAATGATATCAACACTAGGAGTGGTAAAAAAGACTCCAATATATGTATGCAATATACTGTATGTATGAAATAGTATTTGATGATACAAAGAGTGAAGTAAAACTTCTATCACTCGCCAGCCACAGTCTAAATCCCCTAAAAAGAAACATTTAGTTAAAGGGATAGTTCACCGCCGGAATTAGTTTTTTTCTATCGATTAGTCACTCCCATGGAGACGTCATCAAATTATTGGCTTATGAATGCGAGAAAAAAAAACTATCTTTTTAACTCGTGTTCTGAGTTACCAGGGTCTCGTTTGGAGAAACACCTATACCCTACAGTTGAGGCCTTCAACAAGCCTCTTAAACGAGGCGGTTGGGAGATTTAATAGATTATAGTGAGTCAGAGGAGGGGGAAGGGTGGGGTGGGGGTCCTTAACCAGGAGGGGCTTAAGATAGGAGGAGGACCATCCTGTTACTGAAACACCCACACAACAAGCAAGGTGTCCCTGTTTGGAAGTATAGAGATCACTTAAACCATTATTTTATACTTTGGCTATTCAAAAACAGCAGATATTACAAGCTCATATGAGCTTGTAGATCCGCTATTTTTGAAAGATCGTGACAATTTGTGCAAATCTTTGAAAATACATATTTTTTAAATCATTTAAAAAAAAATCAAAAACTCAAATCTTTGCTTCTGGGAGTCCATGGAACAAACATATTTTCAGATGGGGGTCCGCAGCCAAATACATATCATTTTGGAGGTTGACATGAAATAGTTTGAGCGCCACTGATACAGCAACATGGGTTTTTCAGAAAACTGTTAAGATTTAGAAGACATTTTGTAGAATCGGAACCTCAGGTCTTAATGGGGTTAAGGTTGCTGCTACAGCTGCAGGGCTACGCCCCCTGCTGGGCAGGCAGGTAATGAGATTACAGTCATATCAAAGGGTGATGTATTTGGAATGTGCAGGAACTCCACATCCAAACCCTCAAAAGCTCATCCCTATTAACCCCCCTTGCCACTCCTCTCCTGCCCACCCCCTTCCATTTCCATCTTCTGTCCTCCTCCGCCACTCTCCTTCTCCTCTTCTTCCTCCCTCCGTCTTGTCCTCTCCTGTTCTTTCTCCTCCTCTCACGTCCACCGGTCTCCTGTCCTCTCCACCCCTCTGCTCTCTCTCCAGTCCCCCCTCTCCTCTCCTGTCCTGTCCTGTCTTCTCCTCTAGTATCCTAACCGCTAACCGGTCACCCTCAGGGTTCCCAGATCTGCTTATTATAGTTTCCCCTTAAGATTTTATTTGAAAATAGCCGATCTTCAAGCTCAGAACGCGTCGCATCGCGACACGTTGTGAGCTTGTAGATCTGCTATTTTGAAATAGCTGATGTATATGACCTGGTTGCTTGTTTCTCTCACAGAATCTGGCAACACTGGTCACCCTCTGCTGTCCTTTCTCCTCCCCTCCCCTCTGTCCCCTCCCCTGTTATTATTATTCTCCTCTGTCCCCTCTCCTTCTGCTCTCCTTTCATCATGTCCCGTGTTCTAATTGAAGGTGAGCAGAGACACTGAGCACATTGAGTCTATGTGTGCAGTTTAAAATGTGCTACATTATAAATAAACTGTGACTTGACCATTATACTGACTTTGACCACGTTTACCCAGAGAATAATAATGGAGCATGCTGGTGGAGAGAGCTGATAGTCCCATGGAGCAGTGGTTCTCAAACTTTTTCATGTCAAGGACCCCCAAAATGATATTTTTTGGGCCACGGACCCCCATCTCAAATATGTTGTTCCAGGGACCCCCCCAGAAGCAAAGATTTGAGTTAAAAATGTTCGCTTTAAAAAAATATATATATATTCAAAGATTTGCACCCATTTTCAAGATTTCCCAAAATTGATACCCCCCTTTTTGAAAAGCTTTGGTGCCAGGGACCCCAAGAAGAGAATATCTTAGTTGTAAGATTAGACTTCAGTACATCATTTTACAACCTGTCTACACTATAAGTAGGGAGAGAGAGAAACCTATGATCTGAATAAATCATTCTTATACAGAACATTTACAGTATATATAAATTTAAAGTACAAATAATAGTTAATCCTGGCGTCCCTATTTTGTTCATGTCACAGGCAAAAACTTGCAAAAATAGCAGCTCACAACACACGTGACACGTTGTGAGCTGTAGATCAGCTATTTTTGAAATTGTTATTAAGTGGTTAAATTGTTCATTTTGCTGGGAACCCCCTGGAACCAATGCACAGACCCAACTTTGACAACCACTGCTGTAGGTGCAATCCACTGAACCCCTACCTGCTCACTTTATGTGAGGCACCATGGACAAAAGAGTCAGCTAGTCTCTGGTGGCCCTATTCCTTACTCCACACTGTGTTCCAATACCAGCAATTCTCTCAAAAACGCCCGTATAGTGAGTGAAACAGACGGAGGTTGTTCAGATTTCAAGAAACCAATTGCTATCCTAGTGGGTTGTCCTGTGTACTGCATCTATAAAATACAATAGAGCTAGCACATCTATAAAGCTTTTTGGGAGCCGCGTAAGCCAGTGTGCTGACTTTTATTTGTGATTGGTCCTGTTAATCTATACTTCTGTAACAAACACAGTTCAGGGCAGAAATGCTGTATGTCCAAATAAATGTCGGAACAAATCAGAGCACTATGACTTTCTCATATCCGCTAGGCTAGACTAAGAGACAGATATAAATGCTTGTGAAATGTCGTACAATGTCACAGAGCTGTTGCTGTTGTGTATGTCTGCTAGGGCAGTGACTCCCAGACAGTTAGACTGAAGAAGTCCTTTGTTCATCAGTCGACTTTGAGGCTGATATTGATTACGTTTACCTTTTTTCCCCGATTCTACGAGACCCCTGTGTGTGTAAAGAGGGGATCACCGTGAGGACGGTGATCACGGAAAATATTTTGTGACTGATTGAAAAGGTAAAATAAATGTTTAAAACGCTGGCACTGGCTGTACCCTGTTTTAAAAAACCTCTGGCACTCAATGTGTTGAGCAAGATTTCTTAAGATTATTGAAAACCATGCATTACATTCACCATTACAAGTTAGTCCCAACCGAACATAAGAAGCAGATCATTAAGGATAATGAAGATACATATGGCTTTTTAAAAGCAATTGTCTCAGTCTGTAATGCCAATGATAATTGTGTTTTCCCTATCCTCAGAGAACAAGCTAATTAAATTCACATGTTCTTTCTGAACAACAAAACAGCTAAATAAAAACAAGACTAATCTAAAGGGATATTTATTTCACAGATTAAGGGTTACTCAACTGCTTCAGGCTAAGCAGCACATATCCCCTGCTGGTGGGTAGAAGATAATAATATATCCTTTACACAAGCGGTCGTAAATTAATAACTGAACACAGAGAATTACTGAGAGTAATCTTTTTTGCTTTGAGAATGTACAAGTAGACCTTTACAGGTCTATTAATACATTATGTGAGATTTTAAATTCTAATAACTCTAATAAAGTTGCTACATGTGAATGTGTATTTAGACTGCTGTTGGTGGCGACAGTGAGTCTCAGTCCTTTTAATTTCAAGGACCCCAGTTTCATTTGCATTAGGCCACAAACACCCAATTAATATCTACACAGTAAAAACCTCAGTGTTCATTTATTTCAAATGTACAAAAGTGTGCAAATGGAACAACAAAAATGAATAGACCCGGAGTTCCCGGAGGGTTAAGGGTCCATTTGGTTCCAAACTATCAATCACTTAGTCGGTGAGCCCCCTCAAGGACCCCATGTTGAGAACCAGTGCCGTACAGTCCAGTATACATACGTTCATGTCAGTAGGGAACTCGTCCTTCTTCACAAGTCCAGTGGCAGCAGCAATGTTCCCCATGGCTCCGGTGGTCTTCTCCGCCACTGCAACACACATGCATTATGCATAAGCACACACACACACACACACACACACACACACACACACACACACACACACACACACACACACACACACACAGACACACACACACACACACACACACACACACACACACACACACACACACAACATCTTAAGCATTTTCAGGAGGTTTTTACAGTGTATATCACACACACACACACACACACACACACGCACACACGCACACACAGCCCTAATGCAGTCTCATCCTGTTGTTCTTAAGGTCATGCCGCCACAGTGCGACACAGTTTCAGGCTAGACACTCCGTTTTTTAATCAGCTCTAAGTGCCTTTGTCGCTACAATCTAAGCTTCTTAACACCTTCGACGGCAACGATCTAATGATGTGGCCCACGGGCGGAACACTCACCTGTACCAACGCTGTCTTTGGCCTTGGTGCCTGTGGTGAGAAAAAAAATGCACAAGTGTGAAATAAACAATGCTACGAACAAACTACAACATTCAAACAGATAAATGGTTAGGCTACAGGTTCCATATCAGATGATGCAAGTACAAGCTTACTCTTGTCTTACATAAATACACATAATTTAGATATACATACAAACAAACATACATACATACATACTGTACATACTCTGTGATAGATACACACGCATGCAAATGTAATGTCTATACTGTGGTCAGGTCAACTATAAGTTGTAAAAGAAAGAAGGCTACAGCAGATAGAATGCAGTTCGGATTTTAGAATGCAGATAGAAGTTTAAGCTACTTTAAAGCTGATCTCAGTGTAGCAATTTAGTTTGTTTTATTCAGTTTTTTTTATTTATTGGACTGCAAGTCTGTGGAGCCTGGGCAAATGAGTTTGGCCCTTATTTTTTATTTATACTTGGGTGTGGGTGTCGTGCACTGACGATATCAAATCAACAAGCCCACAGCACGTTGTGAGCTTGTAGATCTGCAATTTTCGGTGTACTAACTATAAAGCAGGCATGGATCCGGGCATGAATTACTAGCATCTATTTGGACCATTATGTCTCACACTACGTATATTCACAGTGCACAGGGGACATCCTAATCTCACTAAGAGTGGAAAATGTACAGGTCAAAATAATGTCATCTACTTAGATGATACAAAGAAGCTAGGTCATCATTAGTACAGTAGGGCCTTATATAACGATGTAGACTCTTATTAATTCCCAGACTCATAACTAATTGCCTCTAGTGGGATTAATAAAGTTGCTTGAAGTTGAAGACATAGCGTCCTGTTCAGAACTTTGCTTATGATTAATCAATGTAATAAAATAAATAAAAGAACAATGCATAACACTGTGTGCCAAACTGGAACACCAGGGTGCGATTATAGCATAGCGATGGTACAGGAACACTTCTATATTCTCATCGTTGCAAGCTGCCACGGTAGTCTAGGAACAGGCATCTCGAACCGTTCGGTTTTATTGATCGTTGATTTATCAAGCCGACAGCTCTGCGGATGGTCGTCAGGTTACCATTTCTCCCCGAGGCACCTTAAAGGGCCACTTCACCGTTTAACCTGAATCCCGTCATTCTATTGTGAGGATAACGTGATGTGAGAATCTGACATTATCACTTTCTCGTGTGTTCTGTATCTTGAGTGCTCACTCTCAAAGGCTCACAATACGACAGGATTCAAGTTTAAACACTTAAATCCTATATACTTCATTTAGCATCGACTTTGCAGAAAATAGCAGACCTACAAGCTCAAAAGGTGACGGTTATTTTCATAGAATGTTCACCCCTGAATAGAGACGCTAAGGTTCATGTGGTTAAAAAACTAAAACAAAAAGGAGACGTGGCCCTTTAAGACCGAGGCGCCATTAAACTTCCCAGCCGGCTGAAATACAACCGCTGACCTTTGGTCATGACTAGTTCCATCAGTGATCAAGTCGGCTATCTGAGCAGTCTACTTGGTGCACCCGCTCAACTTCTCGTCATCCTCTACCGTCTATCTCTCACTGCACCCTTGGGGCTTCTAAAAGCCCATTGGAGAAAGAGGAGAAAACCTTAAGAAGCGCAGGAACGTTGTGTTCAAAAGATGAGCCTCCAAGCGCCACATATACGTACATCTGAGAGAGGCGTCTATCTAAGTGCTGGTCGTCGATGAAGCACATAAGCGCGTGGAACCCGTACTTTACACTACAGTGTAAAATTGCAGCTCAAAAAGCACCAGCGAAACACTCTCTGAAAAATAAGTGATATTTTTTGGTTTATTTTTTATTTTTGTTAAAAGGTTAAAGTACTATATTCTGATAGTAATCATTGCTACAGAGCGTTTGTTCGGTCACAGGGGTCTCTCCAGCTCTTTAGTAAACATATTATACATACTGTACATTTTCAGGTAGGTGACAACATTTTAAGCCAATCAGGAGAGAGTACTGAAAATGCATTTTCTGTTTTAATAAAGAGCTGGAGAGACATGGGAGACTCCTTTTACTGAACAAACATATAGCAATGAGTAATCAGCATATACAGTAGAGCTATTTAACACTTATCTTAACAAAAGCAAATCACTTACCCTCCCTTTAATTGAGTTTAATTTTTTTTTAGACATTTCAGCATATTGCTCTAAATATGCATAGAATATGCATTCCAGAGGAAGAGAGATATTGTCTGTTTTGTGAACTTGGGGAAATTGAAAATGAGGTACACTTTTTGTTTTATTGCTCAAAGTATGATGATATAAGAGAGGTATTTGTTAGTAAGATGTCTTCTATTTGTGGACATTTCCTTGAGTTAGATGATTATGAAAAATTTGAGATATGTTTTGTTAAAGGAGCTTTTGTTGTTGCAGATTTTATTTGTCAAGCTTGGGAGAGAAGACAGAACAGTCTGTATAATTCTGAGGTATAATTCTGAGATGTAATTGAATGTACTACGTGAATACATTGTAAAACATGTTATAAATGTAAAATGGTGTCTTATAAACCCATGAGGGTTGGGCACTTTGTGTGCAGGACACAGAAATAAAATGATCTATCTATCTATCTATACATATTATAGATTATAATTGTCACTATACAATATTATCATCACAATAGCAATATGAGCCTAAAATACAGTGATATTTGATTTTGTCCACATCACCCATCCCAATAGAATTGGCTGATTAATATTGTGAATTATAGCGACAATCAGGCCAGCATTGCACCTTCAACAGGGTGGCACATGCTCTGTGAGACTGTTAGATGTGATATTAAATGGTGTCTCGTAAAGCAGGGTCTTTCTGCCTCCCTCAGACTGGCTGCTCCTCTCAGCTGGGTGGGTGGGCGGGTGGGCTGCAGCATCAAAGGTGGGCTGCAGCATAGACCTATCAGCTCCCTCTCACCCCTCCTCCACAAGGGGGCTTAGCAGCCAATCGTGTGTCGCTTTCTAGGACGACCCTACCGCACTCAACAAGCAGTACACAGATGTACAAGGATGCTACAGATAACGCTAATATCCGCTCACCTCCTTGCTACTACAGCATGGGCAGAACTGAAGAAAAGACCAACCTATGTTAGTATTATTATTATTACTACTACGTGTGTCTCAAATGGTGTACGTGTGCCGTACACCATTTGCACACTGATGTGCCGTGAATCAAGTCCAGGTGTGCCTTGGCATCTTGTGACAACCACACATTATTATTGCTATATAACAACTATACAAAAAATGTAATATATCAATACTGTGTGCACTCAATACAGAGGTAGATTTTATCTCTGTATAGCGCCAGACACATACTGTATATATGGAACAAATGTCGACCTGCCATCCTATTTGGTTGCAGCCATATGGCATGTGCCCTAACCACTTGGCTATCGAGCTGCCCTGGACACAGGAACTAAGACAGTCAGTCATATACCACAGCACCCAATGAAAACTAATTCAACCATCTGTTTCTGCCTATTTGTGATTTATTTTTATTTTTTTATCAGCGACGGCAGAAGGACAAGTACACAAATCCATGGCTGTCGCTCCTCCAAGAGATGGACACTCGCTGTGAATCTGTTTCCACAATCTGTTGCAGTCCAATGACATGTGGCACGCACGTATACCTCCCGTGAGCAGCGTTGCCAGGTCTGCTTATTATAATTCCCCCCCCCCCCCAAGATTTTATTTGAAAATAGCAGATCTACAAGCTCACAACGCGTCGCATCGCGACGCGTTGTCAGCTTGTAGATGTGCTATTTTCAAATAGCAGATGCATATGTTTAAAGTGCTCGTGTAGCCCATAGTCGCTTCTTTTGGGCTTGTTTTCCTAGACCTGGTTGCTCGTTTCTCTCACAGAATCTGGCAACGCTGCCCGTGAGCTCTCACCACCCTGCGTTTCTACTGCCCCACCCCCATTCCCTTTAGCCTGTTCAGAGGACAGACAACGAGGCCATCCACAGTACAGTGCCCCGTGACTCAATGTCACCCCGGTGCCACTGTCCTGTTTCCCAAATTACAGATCTTTTCTGAGTCATGCTGTTAAACCACACGAACCCTATCGGTCCTATTCTGGACATGTCGTAATAGGCGAACATTCGGCAAACATTCCGTGAAAATAGCTGATCTACAAGAGATTTTATTATAGGGGGATTAAGGGAGGGGGGCGAAGTACAGACCCCTGGGGGACCCCGGTTCTCTTTAAGTGGTTAAAGCAGTGCTACTCAACCTGTGGGTGCTTGTAGATCGGCTATTTTCACAATATTTATCTGTGGAACTGACAATTGAATGCCTCAACTCCTACATTCCAAGTGCTTATCAGGGTGGGGGGTCCCCAGTTCAATTTTGATTATTTTGGGGGGTCCCCAGTTCAAATAGGATTATTTTGGGGGGTTGAGAACCACTGGGTTAAAGGACCATACCAGTCTAGTATGCAACTCCAATCACAGTATACTTGACATTCCTTTTTGTGTTTGACTTTCAAGGAAGCTTCTGGATTCTATTCATCTGAGTACAATATGAAAATCAAACTTGCAGAGATAGGTAATCCAACATAGTAAGCTTTATAACTGCTTTATTTTTGGGTCAAAAGTTACATTATCATTCCATTTTAATTCATTGAACCACTTAAATCCTACGTACTTAGTTGACAGGGGTCCCCCAGGGCTCTATACTTGGTCCACTCCTTTTCCCCCCAATTATTCAGCTACGTTTGGTAATGTTTAATGACTATAGAGAAAATCGAAACGATGACAAAATCTAAAAATGAATCCATTGACTGAAAAATGTGCTATGCTTACATACGATACGGTCTGAAGTGACTTGACAATGACATGTGTTGAGAGACAGGGTATTCACTGAGAGCAGTATGGTCCTACTACAGAGAAAAGTGCTGATTAATAGAACAGCTTCAAAGAATGACCTCTCTAAGCAGCAGAACAAAATTATCAATCAGCTGATCAATTATTGATCAGATGCACTGACTGCTTAGCCTGGAGAGATATTTGGCTTAAGTTCCAAGCAGGGCTACTCAACCAGTCAAACAGTAGGTGTCCTAAGAACGGACAACAGGATCAAAATGTCTCAATGGAAGAGTAGGGAGAGACCACTTCCAACCATGTGCTAGTTCTATAGTATTAACACTGACTTGAGGCTTGAGTGGGTCGGCTATTTTCAATGCGCGACGAAGTATAAATCGACCCGAGCTTCAATGCAGCCAATCAATAAAGTATACAATTATCTCTGGACAATTGGGGATGCTGAATGTTCTCTCTCTGCTGGTCGGTCGCCTCCTACATGAAGCACAGAGAGTCACCTGCATGCATTCTCATTATATGGGGTGCGTGTGCGTGTGTGTGTGTATTACTATACTTGCGAGGACCAAGTATAGTAGAATTTGAAGAAATATACATTGTGAGGACCGTTTTCCTGGTCCTCACAAGACAAATGGTTGTTTTATAGTTAAAATTTTTTTTTTTAATGATACGTTTACAATTAGAAAAACATTCAGGTCAGGATTAGACATTTAGAGGTTAGGTTTAGGGATTGGAATTAGAGTTCAACATGATTTATACTTAGTCGCGCGCCAGTGTCATGCACCGAAAAATAGCCGATCTACAGTATAAGCTCGCGACGCGTTGTGGGCTTATAGATCTGCTGTTTTTCGGCTTTAGGCTTACGGTTAAAAATGGCACAATACATATATTTTATGAATGGCATTCATAAGATGCTGTCCTAAAGTGTTGATGTCCTCACAACAGTATAGTAATACAAACGAGTGTGTGTGTGTGTGTGTGTGCGCGTGTGTGTGTGAGAGAGCACCAGCAGGTATAGTTAACCATCTTACCTATAAACATGACCCCTTCTTTAGTCTTTTCAGTCGCCACGGCGATGCCCTCCTTGCTCTTCTCGGCAGCCATCGCCACGCCTTCCTTGGCTTTAGACAAACCCTTCATAAATACATCCATCTTGGCCAGCAAGCTGTTTGTGCAGAGGAATGGAATGGATGACATGTCGTTATGTGTTACAGCATGATGTATTCATACTTTGTGGTGGGACGGTGTCGCGCGCCGCGAAAAGGAAAAAAGCCGATCTGCAAGCTCACAGCGAGTCCCGTGGTGAGACACTGTGAGCTTGTAGATCTACTATTTTCAGTCACAATCTAGTGACAGCGGTAACGGTAGACTGCTACTGCTGAAAATAGTAGATCTGCAAGCTCACGAGTCCCGTCTGATGAGACACTGTGAGCTTGTAGATCTACTATTTTCAGTCACAATCTAGTGACAGCGGCAGCGTTGGAAATACTAGTGCTGAAAATAATAGATCTACAAGTGCACAACACGTCCCATCTGATGGGACACTGTGAGCTTGTAGATCTACTATTTTCAGCAGTAGGCTAGCATTCTAACCCTGTCACAATCTCTGGCCTCCTGTGTAGGCGTGGTTTATCCATAAAACCTGATTGTGACAGTGACAGAGCTCACGCAAACAATTAACCACTTAAACCCCAGCATGTATTGTGGGGTCGTGGGGAAAGCTGAAAATAGCAGATAGGCAAGCTTATAACATGACACAACGTGAGCTGTTGCGTCGCGTTGTGAGCTTTGATCTGCTATTTTCAGCGAAAGCTTTCCCCACGATAAAGGGAAAATGAAAATACACTAATATTGAACCCTGAGGGACTCCGCGGCGCAATCCATATGATATGGGGTTTAAGTGGTCAAAGCATAATTTACTCAATCTCGCGCTGGGTGTCGCTGGCCAAAAACAGAACAGATCCGGCCAATCTATTGGCTTGTAGATCTGTTCGTTTTTGGCACTCGACACCCTTACACCACGGAGAATAAATTAAGCATTAGGGCCGCCACTGTACACCCGCCATGGACGCGCAGTTCAATGACGCGCGTCCAGCTCCCTTTTCTTTTATCCGTCCGTCATTGCATGAAATATTCAACACATCAGTGAAACGGTTAATTGTGTTACGCGCTCATTAATTATTGGTCGCTTGAAATGCTATCCATCCCACCATGGCTGCCAATGAAGGACGTGGTGATGGCTTTGACTTGAAAATAACGCAGGCTATCTGGGTAGATATTAATATTTACAGGCTAAATATACATTTATCTGGGTAGATTATAAGATAAAGATCGAGCAGATTAAATATAAATATAGATAAGATAAATATAGATTTATCTGAGTGGATAATATATACAGGCTAAATATAGATTTATCTGGCAGACCAAGTAGCCTACATTTGAGGGCTCGACAGCTTTTTGCTGGGGGGCGGGGGGGGGGGGGCGCAACGACGACGACGACGACGACATGATTTTGATATCGTTTTGATATAATTCACACGTCGTCACTACATAAATCCACACATTTACAGCGAATGTCAGATGTTGGTAGGTTATTATAGCCTATGTAACAATGTTTATTTTTGGGGTTATTTTAGACATGTGACCACATAATATTTTATTTCACATAGGCTATGTGAAATAAAATATTATGTGGCCTATACACAGTCATTAGTCTTAACAAAAAAAAAACACACCAATTCTGAGCCCTTCATAAATAGGATGGCATGCTGTGAATAACCGATCCAATCCTGTCGTGGACATAGTAGAATCCAGTCACTATAATAAACGGCAACGCTGTCGACATTTCATACTTCCAACACCCACTGTGAATATTGAACATTCCTTGGAAACATTCAAACATATTTAAGCCACGACCATTGTGTTATAGATTGAGGGAGGGGGAAATAAAAAAATTAAAAAATAAGCACATGCACGAATATTGTGATCATAGGCCTATTTAGCTGGTTTAACAGCCTTTCATCAAATAACGGTCCAAACCAGCCCGTCTTCACGACGATCGTATATGGTTTGTAAATACAAAAGCCAACGCAAATTAACGCCAGAAAAAAATAGTTCTTACTTACTATAAACAGCCTTTGACTCTCGTCCCCTTTTTGACACACACAGCTGATTCAAAATATGGAGTAAATGGGAGATATATCACCAAGTGATCACTATAGGTGGGCCTTCCTCTGGATTCTCTCCACCAATAGGGACGTCCCCCTTCACGGTGCGGCTCATACAATCACGACGCCCCCTCCCCCCCCCGCCCCACCCCCAACATCACTAGAACATGTCAGCTGTTAGCGGCTACACCGGAGTTGGGGATCCATCGAATCCAGTAACTCAAGGGGTCGCTGTTTTACCAATTAGCTGCCGAGGTAGCCCTGAAACAAGACTGTCATCATGACAGTCATGGGTGAACTTCAACCTGGTGTTTGCACTTTTTCTATTTATGGCCCGTACTGTCCGTACATCTACATAAACGTTCAAATATAAAGTGCTTACCCCATGACCACCGATGTTGCAATTATGTGCGGGCCCTAAAAAGTACCCATATCTTCCTTATTGTTCAATAAAAAAACATTGTAATCTGATTGGTGGCCATTTTCTTCGTATATTTTCCATGCTTTTCACTACGTGACCCTATCGGCTGGAAGGTGTATTGCACGCTGACACGGTATAACTCTATGAGAAAATGGCCATTAATCGGATTAAAAGGTATTTTATTGAACAATATGGAAGATACGGGTACTTCTGAGGGTCCGTACATAATTTTAACAACCGTAGCCATAGACCCCTTAACAGACGACGTCACACTGATGAGAACCAGTATGCGTGCAACCAGTATGCGCGCAATGAAACCCATTCTATCAGCTCTCGCTAGGACGCGCCTCACTAGCCAACACACAAGAGGGGGTTGGGGTGTGCTGAAACCAGCGCACCCCGAAACAGGTTGGAAATTGATTGCGTGAAACAATCACCTGTGCGTCCAGTCTAAATGTTAGTAAACAAATAATTGGTCTATAAGGTCAGTACTTTACATTTTAAATCTGACCGTTTATGTAGATGTACGGGTCGTAAATTATGAAAATGCAAACACCAGGTTGAAGTCCATGACTGTCGTAGACTTTCAGGGCTACTGCCGAGATTGAAGAAGATGTGCATGATATTCAAATATGTTGAACATCTTCGGTAAACTAAAGTGATACATGCAGTTGTTATATCTTATATGCATTGCATTAGGCCTATTATTATACCAATGCTGCCAGAAATTCTGCATGTGATGTCAAAAGGTAGGAAAACCTATAGTTAAAAATAAAATAAAAAACACCAACAACCAATCCCGCAGGGATGCCATGGGCAAAAGCCAAACATAAATAACATCAAACACAAGCCACATTTTCACGGCGAACACAACGACTTGGCCGGAACCAAATCGTTCAATAGGTCACCAACGTCGGTGTAACACCCGGCACGGTCGTGTAGCGATGGCCCTAGGTGCACCACGTCACCCTTATCTTTCTGATATTCTATTTCATGATTAGAAGAACCCTTATTCGTTTTTCCCTACAGCTCAGTAATAACACTGCCTTGCCACCTTAGGGGTTATAAAATATTTTCAAGGACCTCTTATGGATTTATTATAATTGGAAGACATTGTTATCGAGTAGGCCTACTCCCAGCTTTCATTTGGTTATCCTAATAGCCTGTGTATGAATGTACTATTAACATAGTTGGGCAGATACATTATCAATATATAGATTCTCAGGATAGTCTTTATGCAGCTGTGTAATAAATTAAATGATATTGATAAAGGGTAAAAAATAAATAAAAAAAAGAACTCAGATTATCTGGGATTTCTTAAACTGTCAAGGAACCCTGGGATTGAATTTATAAACTACTAGACTGTTGTCTTCTAGCGTATTTATTGGCCAAATCTAATGCAATTTGTTGTTAAAATATAACCCCACAAATTCTAAAATTATGTTTTGCATTCATCACTTTATTAGGATGATTTTTTTTTATAATTGCCAGCAATTATTAAAAAAAAGATATATATTTAGTGGTAGCACTAACCTATAAAACACCTCTGCCATTATTACTTTATTTGATAACATGGCAGTCTTATGTATACTGCCATGTTAGCTTGTCATGTGAACTGTAGTTGTAGTAGTAGCATGCTGTTAATGACGTGCTCAACCCTGCATGGACCAAGTAAGGGGTGGTGGGCGGGAATCCAAGGATGATACCATTTCTCCTCCAGGGGTTAATTCAAAATTTGACATCTTCACAATCTTCTTCCTGAATAGAATATTGAACAAGACTGTTATGTCGTCAGATGGAGGATGCTGATGTGTCAAAAAAATAAATGTCCTATGGTGTGTTCAACTGATCAGTAAATCACGGAATGGTTAAAATCAACCATTTTACCCTGATGTGTGTGAAGTGATGTCATGCTTGTGGTAGTGGGTGGTGAGTGAGTAACACTCCCTCCCCCTCTCAACCCCATCCCCCTGGTCATGGAATTCCCAGCTATCACACTGGATTTACTTGATTTTCAATGTGGACTGCAGTTCAATATCATTTACTCTATAGGCTATCGTTTTCCATTCAGTAGATTACTTTCTTGCGGCAGATGTATAATATGATGATATATGATATAATTGTGTTACATAGATATGCGCTGTCTTTCAGTTGATGCCCATTTTCTTCTTTCACTTCCAACCCCTCCTTGATCCATTTCATCTTCTGCAATCAGGTCCTTTCTGGGAGTGAGCCGTTATACTACACAGCCCTAAAATAGAGCGTCCACACACAGGATCATGTTCCCATAGCGTATTGATTCAATAAATACACGGTGGGAGCATGATCCAGTGTGCAGACTGTATATTTCTATTTTAAACATGCTCTGTCCAGGAGCTGGGTTTTTATTACTTGAATGTGCATGTTTTGTGAATTTTATACTACAAATCCCTCTCATATAACCTACAAAGCAGGCTAGAGCGTCTCAGAGCAGAGCGTCTCAGAGCAGAGCGTCTCAGAGCAGAGCAGTCTCAGAGCAGAGCGGAGCATCTCAGAGCAGAGCGTCTCAGAGCAGAGCGTCTCAGAGCAGAGCAGTCTCAAAGCGGAGTGTCTCAGAGCGGAGCAGTCTCAGAGCAGAGCAGTCTCAGAGCAGAGCGTCTCAGAGCAGAGCGTCTCAGAGCAGAGCAGTCTCAGAGCAGAGCGGAGCGTCTCAGAGCGGAGCAGTCTCAGAGCAGAGCAGTCTCAGAGCAGAGCGTCTCAGAGCAGAGCGTCTCAGAGCAGAGCAGTCTCAGAGCAGAGCGTCTCAGAGCAGAGCGTCTCAGAGCGGAGCAGTTAGAGCAGAGCAGTCTCAGAGCAGAGCGTCTCAGGGCAGAGCGGAGCGTCTCAGAGCGGAGCAGTCTCAGAGCAGAGCGTCTCAGAGCAGAGCAGTCTCAGAGCGGAGCGTCTCAGAGCGGAGCGTCTCAGAGCGGAGCAGTCTCAGAGCAGAGCGTCTCAGAGCAGAGCAGAGCGTCTCAGAGCGGAGCAGTCTCAGAGCGGAGCGTCTCAGAGCGGAGCAGTCTCAGAGCAGAGCGTCTCAGAGCAGAGCGTCTCAGAGCAGAGCGTCTCAGAGCAGAGCAGAGCGTCTCAGAGCGGAGCGTCTCAGAGCGGAGCAGTCTCAGAGCAGAGCGTCTCAGAGCAGAGCGTCTCAGAGCAGAGCAGAGCGTCTCAGAGCAGAGCGTCTCAGAGCAGAGCAGAGCGTCTCAGAGCAGAGCAGAGCGTCTCAGAGCAGAGCGTCTCAGAGCAGAGCGGAGCGTCTCAGAGCAGAGCGTCTCAGAGCGGAGCGTCTCAGAGCGGAGCGTCTCAGAGCAGAGCAGTCTCAGAGCAGAGCAGTCTCAGAGCGGAGCGTCTCAGAGCAGAGTGTCTCAGAGCAGAGCGGAGCGTCTCAGAGCAGAGTGTCTCAGAGCAGAGCAGAGCGTCTCAGAGCAGAGCGTCTCAGAGCAGAGCAGTCTCAGAGCAGAGCGTCTCAGAGCAGAGCGTCTCAGAGCAGAGCGTCTCAGAGCAGAGCAGAGCGTCTCAGAGTGGAGCGTCTCAGAGCGGAGCAGTCTCAGAGCAGAGCGTCTCAGAGCAGAGCGTCTCAGAGCAGAGCAGAGCGTCTCAGAGCAGAGCGTCTCAGAGCAGAGCGTCTCAGAGCAGAGCAGAGCGTCTCAGAGCAGAGCGGAGCGTCTCAGAGCAGAGCGGAGCAGAGCGTCTCAGAGCGGAGCGTCTCAGAGCGGAGCGTCTCAGAGCAGAGCAGTCTCAGAGCAGAGCAGTCTCAGAGCGGAGCGTCTCAGAGCAGAGTGTCTCAGAGCAGAGCGGAGCGTCTCAGAGCAGAGTGTCTCAGAGCAGAGTGTCTCAGAGCGGAGCGTCTCAGAGCGTCTCAGAGCAGAGCGGAGCGTCTCAGAGCAGAGTGTCTCAGAGCGGAGCGGAGCGTCTCAGAGCAGAACAGTCTCAGAGCAGAACAGTCTCAGAGCAGAGCGTCTCAGAGCAGAGCAGTCTCAGAGCAGAGCGGAGCGTCTCAGAGCGGAGCGTCTCAGAGCGGAGCAGTCTCAGAGCAGAGCGTCTCAGAGCGGAGCGTCTCAAAGCAGAGCGTCTCAGAGCAGAGCGGAGCGGAGCGTCTCAGAGCAGAGCGTCTCAGAGCGGAGCGGAGCAGAGCGTCTCAGAGCGGAGCGGAGCAGAGCGGAGCATCTCAGAGCGTCTCAGAGCGGAGCGGAGCAGAGCGTCTCAGAGCAGAGCGTTTCAGAGCGGAGCGGAGCAGAGCGTCTCAGAGCGGAGCGTCTCAGAGCGGAGCGGAGCAGAGCGTCTCAGAGCGGAGCAGAGCAGAGCGTCTCAGAGCAGAGCGTTTCAGAGCAGAGCGGAGCAGAGCGTCTTAGAGCGGAGCGTCCCAGTGCGGAGCACTCTCAGAGCGGAGCGTCTCAGAGCGGAGCGGAGCAGAGCGTCTCAGAGCAGAGCGTCTCAGAGCAGAGCGTCTCAGAGCGGAGCGTCTCAGAGCGTCTCAGAGCGGAGCGTCTCAGAGCGGAGCGGAGCAGAGCGTCTTAGAGCAGAGCGGAGCGTCTCAGAGCGGAGCGTCTCAGAGCGGAGCGGAGCAGAGCGTCTCAGAGCGGAGTGGAGCAGAGCGGAGTGGAGCAGAGCGTCTCAGAGCGGAGCATCTCAGAGCGGAGCGGAGCAGAGCGGAGCAGAGCGTCTCAGAGCGGAGCGGAGCAGAGCGTCTCAGAGCAGAGCGGAGCATCTCAGAGCGGAGCGGAGCAGAGCGTCTCAGAGCAGAGCGGAGCGTCTCAGAGCGGAGCGGAGCAGAGCGTCTCAGAGCAGAGCGGAGCATCTCAGAGCGGAGCGGAGCATCTCAGAGCAGAGCGTCTCAGAGCAGAGCGGAGCATCTCAGAGCAGAGCGTCTCAGAGCGGAGCGGAGCAGAGCGTCTCAGAGCGGAGCGGAGCAGAGCGTCTCAGAGCGGAGCGGAGCGGAGCGTCTCAGAGCGCTCAGAGACGCTCTGAGACGCTCCGCTCCGCTCTGCTCTGAGACGCTCTGCTCTGAGACGCTCAGCTCCGCTCTGAGCGTCTCAGGGCGGAGCATCTCAGAGCGGAGCGTCTCAGAGCGTCTCAGAGCAGAGCGTCTCAGAGCAGAGCGTTTCAGAGCGGAGCAGAGCGTCTCAGAGCGGAGCGTCTCAGAGCGGAGCGGAGCAGAGCGGAGCAGAGCGTCTCAGAGCGGAGCGCCTCAGTGCGGAGCACTCTCAGAGCGGAGCGTCTCAGAGCGGAGCGGAGCAGAGCGTCTCAGAGCAGAGCGTCTCAGAGCGGAGCGGAGCAGAGCGTCTCAGAGCGGAGCGTCTCAGAGCGGAGCGGAGCAGAGCGTCTCAGAGCAGAGCGTCTCAGAGCAGAGCGTCTCAGAGCGGAGCGGAGCGTCTCAGAGCGGAGCGGAGCAGAGCGGAGCGGAGCAGAGCGTCTCAGAGCGGAGCGTCTCAGAGCGGAGTGGAGCAGAGCGTCTCAGAGCGGAGCGGAGCAGAGCGTCTCAGAGCGGAGCATCTCAGAGCGGAGCGGAGCAGAGCGGAGCAGAGCGTCTCAGAGCAGAGCGGAGCGTCTCAGAGCGGAGCGGAGCAGAGCGTCTCAGAGCAGAGCGGAGCGTCTCAGAGCGGAGCGGAGCAGAGCGTCTCAGAGCAGAGCGGAGCATCTCAGAGCGGAGCATCTCAGAGCAGAGCGTCTCAGAGCAGAGTGGAGCATCTCAGAGCAGAGCGTCTCAGAGCAGAGCGTCTCAGAGCGGAGCGGAGCAGAGCGGAGCGTCTCAGAGCGGAGCGGAGCGTCTCAGAGCGGAGCGGAGCAGAGCGTCTCAGAGCAGAGCGGAGCATCTCAGAGCGGAGCGGAGCAGAGCGTCTCAGAGCGGAGCGGAGCAGAGCGTCGCGGAGCAGAGCGTCTCAGAGCAGAGCGTCTCAGAGCGGAGCGGAGCAGAGCGTCTCAGAGCAGAGCGGAGCGTCTCAGAGCGGAGCGGAGCGTCTCAGAGCAGAGCGGAGCGGAGCGGAGCAGAGCGTCTCAGAGCAGAGCGTCTCAGAGCGGAGCATCTCAGAGCGGAGCGGAGCAGAGCGTCTCAGAGCGGAGCGGAGCAGAGCGTCTCAGAGCAGAGCGTCTCAGAGCGGAGCGTCTCAGAGCGGAGCGGAGCAGAGCGTCTCAGAGCGGAGCGTCTCAGAGCGGAGCGTCTCAGAGCGGAGCGTCTCAGAGCGTCTCAGAGCAGAGCATCTCAGAGCGGAGCGGAGCAGAGCGTCTCAGAGCGGAGCAGAGCAGAGCGGAGCGTCTCGTCTCGTCTCAGAGCGGAGCGGAGCATCTCAGAGCAGAGCGTCTCAGAGCAGAGCGGAGCATCTCAGAGCAGAGCGTCTCAGAGCGGAGCGTCTCAGAGCGGAGCGGAGCAGAGCGTCTCAGAGCGGAGCGTCTCAGAGCGGAGCGTCTCAGAGCGGAGCGGAGCAGAGCGTCTCAGAGCGGAGCGGAGCAGAGCGTCTCAGAGCGGAGCGGAGCAGAGCGTCTCAGAGCAGAGCGTCTCAGAGCGGAGCGGAGCGTCTCAGAGCAGAGCGTCTCAGAGCAGAGCGGAGCGGAGCGTCTCAGAGCGGAGCGGAGCAGAGCATCTCAGAGCAGAGCGTCTCAGAGCAGAGCGGAGCGGAGCGTCTCAGAGCGGAGCGGAGCAGAGCGTCTCAGAGCAGAGCGTCTCAGAGCTGAGCGGAGCATCTCAGAGCAGAGCGGAGCATCTCAGAGCGGAGCGGAGCAGAGCGTCTCAGAGTGGAGCGTCTCAGAGCGGAGCGGAGCAGAGCGTCTCAGAGCAGAGCGTCTCAGAGCGGAGCGTCTCAGAGCGGAGCGGAGCAGAGCGTCTCAGAGCGGAGCGTCTCAGAGCGGAGCGGAGCAGAGCGCCTCAGAGCGGAGCGGAGCAGAGCGGAGCATCTCAGAGCGTCTCAGAGAAGAGCGGAGCAGAGCGTCTCAGAGCGGAGCGGAGCAGAGCAGAGCGTCTCAGAGCAGAGCGTCTCAGAGCAGAGCGGAGCGGAGCGTCTCAGAGCAGAGCGTCTCAGAGCAGAGCGTCTCAGAGCGGAGCGGAGCATCTCAGAGCGGAGAGGAGCGTCGCGGAGAGGAGCGTCGCGGAGCGGAGCGTCTCAGAGCAGAGCGGAGCATCTCAGAGCGGAGAGGAGCGTCGCGGAGCGGAGCGTCTCAGAGCAGAGCGTCTCAGAGCAGAGCGGAGCGGAGCGTCTCAGAGCAGAGCGTCTCAGAGCGGAGCGGAGCAGAGCGTCTCAGAGCGGAGCGGAGCAGAGCGTCTCAGAGCAGAGCAGTCTCAGAGCGTCTCAGAGCGGAGCGTCTCAGAGCAGAGCGTCTCGTCTCGTCTGAGACGAGACGAGACGCTCCGCTCCGCTCTGCTCCGCTCCGCTCCGAGATGCTCCGCTCCGCTCCGAGATGCTCCGCTCTGCTCTGAGACGCTCCGCTCTGAGACGCTCTGCTCCGCTCCGCTCTGAGATGCTCCGCTCTGAGACGCTCTGCTCCGCGTCTCAGAGCAGCGGAGCAGAGCAGAGCGGAGCAGAGCGTCTCATAGCGGAGCGGAGCAGAGCGTCTCAGAGCGGAGCAGTCTCAGAGCGGAGCGTCTCAGAGCGGAGCGTCTCAGAGCAGAGCGGAGCGGAGCGTCTCAGAGCAGAGTGTCTCAGAGCAGAGGGTCTCAGAGCGTCTCAGAGCGGAGCAGTCTCAGAGCGGAGCGTCTCAGAGCGGAGCGGAGCCGAGCGTCTCAGAGCGTCTCAGAGCGGAGCAGAGCGTCTCAGAGCGGAGCGGAGCAGAGCGTCTCAGAGCGGAGCGGAGCAGAGCGTCTCAGAGCAGAGCGGAGCATCTCAGAGCAGAGCGGAGCAGAGCGTCTCAGAGCAGAGCGGAGCATCTCAGAGCGGAGCGGAGCGTCTCAGAGCAGAGCGTCTCAGAGCAGAGCGGAGCGTCTCAGAGCAGAGCGTCTCAGAGCAGAGCGTCTCAGAGCGGAGCGGAGCAGAGCGTCTCAGAGCAGAGCGGAGCATCTCAGAGCGGAGCGTCGCGGAGCGTCTCAGAGCAGAGCGTCTCAGAGCGGAGCGGAGCAGAGCGTCTCAGAGCGGAGCGGAGCAGAGCGTCTCAGAGCAGAGCAGTCTCAGAGCGTCTCAGAGCGGAGCGGAGCAGAGCGTCTCAGAGCGGAGCGGAGCAGAGCGTCTCAGAGCAGAGCGGAGCGTCTCAGAGCAGAGCGTCTCAGAGCAGAGCGTCTCAGAGCAGAGCGTCTCAGAGCAGAGTGTCTCAGAGCAGAGCGTCTCAGAGCAGAGCGTCTCAGAGCAGAGTGGAGCAGAGTGTCTCAGAGCAGAGCGTCTCAGAGCGGAGCGGAGCAGAGCGTCTCAGAGCGGAGCAGTCTCAGAGCGGAGCGTCTCAGAGCGGAGCGGAGCAGAGCGTCTTAGAGCGGAGCAGAGCGTCTCAGAGCGGAGCGTCTCAGAGCGGAGCGGAGCAGAGCGTCTCAAGAGCGGAGCGGAGCAGAGCGTCTCAGAGCAGAGCGGAGCATCTCAGAGCGGAGCGTCTCAGAGCGGAGCGTCTCAGAGCAGAGCGTCTCAGAGCGGAGCGGAGCAGAGCGTCTCAGAGCGGAGCATCTCAGAGCGGAGCGGAGCGTCTCAGAGCGGAGCGGAGCGTCTCAGAGCAGAGCGTCTCAGAGCAGAGCGGAGCGTCTCAGAGCAGAGCGTCTCAGAGCGGAGCGGAGCAGAGCGTCTCAGAGCGTCTCAGAGCGGAGCGGAGCAGAGCGTCTCAGAGCAGAGCGTCTCAGAGCAGAGCGTCTCAGAGCGGAGCGGAGCAGAGCGTCTCAGAGCAGAGCGGAGCATCTCAGAGCGGAGCGGAGCGTCTCAGAGCGGAGCAGAGCGTCTCAGAGCAGAGCGGAGCGGAGCGTCTCAGAGCAGAGCGTCTCAGAGCGTCTCAGAGCGGAGCGGAGCAGAGCGTCTCAGAGCAGAGCGTCTCAGAGCGGAGCGGAGCAGAGCGGAGCAGAGCGGAGCATCTCAGAGCGGAGCGGAGCGGAGCGGAGCGTCTCAGAGCGGAGCGGAGCGTCTCAGAGCGGAGCGTCTCAGAGCGGAGCGGAGCAGAGCGTCTCAGAGCAGAGCGTCTCAGAGCAGAGCATCTCAGAGCAGAGCGTCTCAGAGCGGAGCAGAGCGTCTCAGAGCGGAGCGGAGCAGAGCGGAGCGGAGCAGAGCGTCTCAGAGCAGAGCGTCTCAGAGCGGAGCGGAGCAGAGCGTCTCAGAGCGGAGCGGAGCGTCTCAGAGCGGAGCGTCTCTTGGAAATGGCAAGGTAGGGGTTCTCTCTTTTTCAGAGACTAAACTGGATGACTCAGTAGACGACTCTGAAATTGAGATAATAGGCTACAATGTCATTAGGAAAGACAGAACTCTTTGTGGAGGGGGGGTATGCATTTATGTGAGATCTGACATCATTTTCAATGTGTACCCAAAATTGGAGAACAACCCCACGGAATCGGTCTGGATAGAAATCATCTATCCTCACGCTAAACCCCTGATAATTGGCGCAATCTACAGGCCCCCAGATCAAAATGAGTTTTATGATTTAATAGAGGAGCACATGGCAATCATTGGAAATTCGGAATTGATTCTAATTGGCGACTACAATACTGATGTTCTCAGGAAAGACGCCGCCATATTTAAATCTTTCAGAAAATTCTGTGACATGCATAGCCTCACCCAAATGATAAAAAATATCACGAGGGTAGGCCCCACTTCTCAGACCATCATTGACCTCATTTTGACATCAGACCAGTCGAGGATTCCTTTAAGTGGGGTCATCGAGTGCAGTCTAAGCGACCATAACATCATTTTCTGCACGCGTAAGATTCACAGATCTGTAGTTGACAGTCATAGCACGGTCAGCTGCAGGGCTATGAAAACTTACTCATCAGAAGCTCTCACAACAGCTCTTGAGAAAATGGATTGGTCAAATGTACTCAATGGCTCCTCGGCTGAGGAGTCTTGGTCTGGTTTCAAAACTGCCTTTGTGTCTGTTATTGATAGCCTAGCGCCCAAGAAGGTGGTGAGAGTCAGAGCCCGTACACAACCCTGGATGAAGGAAGACATCCTAAATGCCATCCTTCTCATTCAAACCAGTAAATGCTGATGATGTGCAGAGAAAACTTTTAGCCCTCCAGCCGAACAAGGCCACCGGCCTTGACAATATCCCCACCAGATTCCTCAGAGACGCAGCTACTGCTATTGCCCCCATAGTAGCCCAAATCACAAACCTATCCATCAGCCAGTGTCACGTCCCACAGGATTTCAAATTGGCAAGAGTAATCCCTCTACATAAAAAAGGAAGCAAATTAGAACCTGGCAACTATAGGCCTGTTTCCATCCTTTGTTCCATCTCAAAGGTTGTAGAGCGATTAATTCAAGAACAAATCAACAGCTACCTCAGCGAGCATAAACTGTTGTTTGAATTCCAATCGGGCTTCAGAACCTCCCATTCCACTGACACATGCCTGATGTATTTGACCGACTACATCAAACGTGAGGTAGACGCGGGCAAATACTGCGGCATGGTCATGTTGGACCTCCAAAAAGCGTTCGACACTGTAAACCATTCAATTTTACTTGATAAGCTGAGGGCGATTGGTTTTGACTGCACATCATTAAACTGGATGAGATCCTACCTGGAGGGTAGAGAGCAAGTGGTTGACATCAACGGAACCATGTCCTCTTCCCTCCCGGTGAGCTGTGGGGTTCCTCAGGGCAGCATTCTTGGGCCGTTACTGTTCCTTTTATACATTAACGACATGAATGCTGCCTGTAACTGCAAATTGTTCCTGTTCGCTGATGACTCGGCACTCCTGATCTCGGGAGAGGACAAGTTGCAAGTTGAGGAGGCGCTCAGCTCTGAACTCTCAAAAATCCGTACTTGGCTTACCGATAACAAACTGTCACTACACCTTGGGAAAACTGAATCCATTCTCTTTGGGACCAAACATTCCCTCAGACAGATGGAGGTAAATGATTTCAAGATCAAAGTCGATGACACAATTATCGCTAGCAAAGAAGAGATTACCTATTTGGGTTGTATTCTCGACAAATACCTGTCAGGTGAAAGCATGGGGACAAAGGTGGTCAAAATAGTAAACCAGAGAACCAAATTTATGGGCAGAGTTTCCTCTTTTGTCAACCCACAGGCCCTCAGGACCCTCTCAGGGGCCCTGATTCAACCACATTTTGACTATGCTAGCACCTCCTGGTACTCCAACACCTCAGTGTCACTGAAGACTAAGCTTCAAACCTCCCAAAACAAACTGATTCGGCTACTCCTCGGATTGGGGCCCATGACTCACCTTTCTCCCACCCATTTTGCCAGCCTAGGCTGGCTCAGGGTGGAAGACAGGGTTAAACAACTAAAAATGGGACTGGCCTTCAAAATTGTAAACGAATATTTGCCCGATATGCCCCCTATTCCCGCATATCTGAGTAAATACCTCCAAAAGGTTAGTGACACCCACAGTCACAATACCAGAGGGAGCGTTAACAACAATTTGGTACCACCCACCCATAAAACAAACATGGGCAAATTCTCCTTCTACAGCACTGCCACCCAGGATTGGAATGGGCTAACCCCATCGCTCAAAAAATGCAGTTCGCTGGGCTCATTTAAAAGAGCCTTAAAAAATCCCCTTTCAGGAGGCCAAAAGAGGAGGTAGTACCATTTTCCCATTAGATAGCCGACCCCCCCCCTGTTCTTGTACATATCTTTCCCCCCCCTTTTTTTATTTCTTTTGTTGTACATAGTATTATATGTATGTATATATGTATGTATATATATATATATATATATATATATATATATATATATATATATATATATATATATGTGTATAGATATATATATAGATAGATTCTTGCTGTTTTATTTTTATTTTCTTTGTGGAATGATATTCGAACTGTGATGCCACTATATATGTATATGAATTGAATACCAAGGCCCTCATTGGAAACAAGTCCGCAAGGACTTTTATGAACGGACCTGTTAGACAAAGTATTTTAAATGTAAATGTGTTGTTTTACATTTTTTTTTGCCTAATAAAATATTCAATCAAAAAAAGAGCAGAGCGTCTCAGGGCAGAGCAGTCTCAAAGCAGAGCAGTCTCAGAGCAGAGCGGAGCGTCTCAGAGCGGAGCAATCTCAGAGCAGAGCAGTCTCAGAGAAGAGCGTCTCAGAGCAGAGCGTCTCAGAGCAGAGCAGTCTCAGAGCAGAGCGTCTCAGAGCAGAGCGGAGCGTCTCAGAGCGGAGCAGTCTCAGAGCAGAGCGTCTCAGAGCAGAGCAGTCTCAGAGCAGAGCGTCTCAGAGCAGAGCGTCTCAGAGCAGAGCGGAGCGTCTCAGAGCGGAGCAGTCTCAGAGCAGAGCAGTCTCAGAGCAGAGCGTCTCAGAGCAGAGCGTCTCAGAGCAGAGCGGAGCGTCTCAGAGCGGAGCGTCTCAGAGCAGAGCGTCTCAGAGCAGAGCGTCTCAGAGCAGAGCGTCTCAGAACGGAGCAGTCTCAGAGCAGAGCAGTCTCAGAGCAGAGCGTCGCAGAGCAGTCTCAGAGCAGAGCAGTCTCAGAGCAGAGCAGTCTCAGAGCAGAGCGGAGCGTCTCAGAGCAGAGCAGTCTCAGAGCAGAGCGTCTCAGAGCAGAGCGGAGCGTCTCAGAGCAGAGCAGTCTCAGAGCAGAGCGTCTCAGAGAAGAGCGTCTCAGAGCAGAGCGTCTCAGAGCAGAGCGTCTCAGAGCAGAGCAGTCTCAGAGCAGAGCGTCTCACAGCAGAGCGTCTCAGAGCAGAGCGTCTCAGAGGAGAGCAGTCTCAGAGCGGAGCAGTCTCAGAGCAGAGCGTCTCAGAGCGGAGGCGTCTCAGAGCGGAGCAGTCTCAGAGCAGAGCGTCTCAGAGCAGAGCGTCTCAGAGCGGAGCAGTCTCAGAGCAGAGCGGAGCGTCTCAGAGCGGAGCAGTCTCAGAGCAGAGCAGTCTCAGAGCAGAGCGTCTCAGAGCAGAGCGTCTCAGAGCAGAGCGGAGCGTCTCAGAGCGGAGCGTCTCAGAGCAGAGCGTCTCAGAGCAGAGCGTCTCAGAGCAGAGCGTCTCAGAACGGAGCAGTCTCAGAACGGAGCAGTCTCAGAGCAGAGCGTCGCAGAGCAGTCTCAGAGCAGAGCAGTCTCAGAGCAGAGCAGTCTCAGAGCAGAGCGGAGCGTCTCAGAGCAGAGCAGTCTCAGAGCAGAGCGTCTCAGAGCAGAGCGGAGCGTCTCAGAGCAGAGCAGTCTCAGAGCAGAGCGTCTCAGAGAAGAGCGTCTCAGAGCAGAGCGTCTCAGAGCAGAGCGTCTCAGAGCAGAGCAGTCTCAGAGCAGAGCGTCTCACAGCAGAGCGTCTCAGAGCGGAGCAGTCTCAGAGTAGAGCGTCTCAGAGCAGAGCGTCTCAGAGCAGAGCAGAGCGTCTCAGAGCGGAGCAGTCTCAGAGCAGAGCGGAGCGTCTCAGAGCAGAGCGTCTCAGAGCAGAGCAGTCTCAGAGAAGAGCGTCTCAGAGCGGAGCGTCTCAGAGCAGAGCGTCTCAGAGCAGAGCAGTCTCAGAGCGGAGCGTCTCAGAGCAGAGCGTCTCAGACGAGTTATGGAGGTTCTTGAAAATAAGACAACCACTATGCCACACTAAATGGAACAGAGCCTTAGAATAGTAAATCATGTTTTGGTGAGAGCGTTTGCCCCAACTGCCATGGTATAGGTTTTGGCATGACGCAGCTGTGCCTCCTACAGAGGAGCCACAGCACACTGATGATGTGCCTCTGTCCATGGTGCTGAACAGAGCAAAGTGTATGTGACTGTGTCTCTGCCCATGGTGCTGAACAACAGGGATAGGGGAGTGTGTGTGTGTGTGTGTGTGTGTGTGTGTGTGTGTGTGTGTGTGTGTGTGTGTGTGTGTGTGTGTGTGTGTGTGTGTGTGTGTGCGTGCGTGCGTGCGTGCGTGCGTGCGTGCGTGCGTGCGTGCGTGCGTGCGTGTGTGTTTTATTTTGGTCTCATACCTGCAAAACATAAAAAAACTACTTTGTACCCTCAAATATAGGAACCATTTTCAGTCCCTGTGACTTGTAAGTTACAACTGCCCTCTTGTGGTCTTTTGAAAGAATGACACAATCTCCTTTTTACTGGCAATACAAAATATCCAACAGTACATAAAAACATATTTTTTGATGACCTTTAAAACTTTATGTGTAGCAATAATCGAAATAAATATGGTACTTTCATCTAAAAGGCTTTTGTTGAAATGAATCATATCCCTCTTGCATTATTACCAAATTCAGATTCTTTTATATTTTGGGTATATTGAAGTTTAATTTATTTGCTATTATCCCATTCAGATTTCTTCATGACCATCTTGGCTTAGTACTGAGGTAATATTTAATCAAAAAGTGCAGCTACTTTCAAGCTTCAGGCTTTTCAAAATAACTGCCAATTTTATGCCTGGTGTAGGCAGAAACTTTATTAGCCTCAGGCACTCTGCCACAAAGTACACTACAGACACTGTGCTTTAGCAATGCTACATCATAAAATCGATGGTTTGCACAGCTATCCTTAAGGATACAAAGATAATACGAAAAAAATCCCATTCGTTATAGATTTTGGCAAACTCAGTGTCATTCTCAATTCTATGCAGACTATCTGAGTAAATACCTCCAAAAGGTTAGTGACACCCACAGTCACAATACCAGAGGGAGCGTTAACAACAATTTGGTACCACCCACCCATAAAACAAACATGGGCAAATTCTCCTTCTACAGCACTGCCACCCAGGATTGGAATGGGCTAACCCCATCGCTCAAAAAATGCAGTTCGCTGGGCTCATTTAAAAGAGCCTTAAAAAATCCCCTTTCAGGAGGCCAAAAGAGGAGGTAGTACCATTTTCCCATTAGATAGCCGACCCCCCCCCTGTTCTTGTACATATCTTTCCCCCCCCTTTTTTTATTTCTTTTGTTGTACATAGTATTATATGTATGTATATATGTATGTATATATATATATATATATATATATATATATATATATATATATATATATATATATATATATGTGTGTGTATAGATATATATATAGATAGATTCTTGCTGTTTTATTTTTATTTTCTTTGTGGAATGATATTCGAACTGTGATGCCACTATATATGTCTATGAATTGAATACCAAGGCCCTCATTGGAAACAAGTCCGCAAGGACTTTTATGAACGGACCTGTTAGACAAAGTATTTTAAATGTAAATGTGTTGTTTTACATTTTTTTTTGCCTAATAAAATATTCAATCAAAAAAAGAGCAGAGCGTCTCAGAGCAGAGCAGTCTCAAAGCAGAGCAGTCTCAGAGCAGAGCAGTCTCAGAGCAGAGCGTCTCAGAGCAGAGCAGTCTCAAAGCAGAGCAGTCT